>NC_079561.1:0-207500 GCF_015846415.1 Triplophysa dalaica | reverse complement strand
TCCATAGTCGAAACTTTGACCGTGTAGTGCGTGAAGTGTCCACAGTTCTGCACTTCATAGGCTGCGTCCAAGGCCCTAAACCCAACAGACCAAAGTATTTAAAGTGATAAATGTGGAACTGTAAAGAAATTGGGAGAAAATCTATATAATCTCTAAAATATTATTTGAAATTGTGTTTGAATGGCTCTTTGTAATATTTTGAATTCTAATGTCAACCGGCCATGTACAATTAGGGGCCGGGGTGGGAGAGCCCTTTCTATGGTGCGATCCTCTTCATGTGCAGTAGGGAAATAAAGGACAATAAAGCGAATCATTGGAACCATAATTAAGATTTTTTATGGTTTTTGATGACTTTGTACCTGGAGATTCTTAATCATGTGTGTTTAAAACAAAAATGAAACGTGATCAGAAAGAACTCAAATGGGAATGGTTTATATGGAAGGTAATAAATAAATTAAACGATGAATATGAAAATGAAAACCAGATTAACAATTTCATTATACATAGCTGCGCACACAATAAGTGCCAAAATGAAAAATGAAATAATTTAATTTCCATTTTTACACTGACAATGCATTGTCCCTGTCAAATTGAAAAATAAAATGCTATTGGTGATTAGACATTTCTTTTTCACTAAAATCCTTTTTATTAATGCTCGCGCAATAATTCTGACACAATTCAAATTAAAATGTAGTTTGATTTACTTTTCTCTTTTATTTCATTGTCAAATTCGTGCAAATGACATGTTAATCAGTGGGTGTGGATCAGCTTCTTCATCACTGGGAACGTCCACAAAATGTCATATCGTTCACTCTAATGAACGTGTTTCGTGTGTAGACCTTGTTAGGTGTTTGGTCTTGGCTCTTTGTAATGATCATGACTGACTGTGCCTGGTAGAATACGGAAAGGTTGCAGTGTGGTGTTCTGCATCTCTGATAAGTTATCATATGTCTAAACAGATGAACTGAGCCCTGCATCTATAGCCTGTCCATTTCATCATTATATTATGACTGCTTTTAAGAAAACATAAACAAAGCGATCTTTCTCAGGACAACAGAATCTATCGTAATGTTGGCTTTGAGGCTCATCAGGTGTGTTTATCTTCACGCCCGCGGTGAGCAGACCAATCATAGTCATACGAGAGCGATATGAGAGTATACTGCTCAGAAGGCTTTTAAATCATTTACATTTACACTTATGCATTTGGCAGACGCTTTTATCCAAAGTGACTTACATTGCTTTAACCTATACATTTATACTTAGGTATATGCAATCCCCTGGGATCGAACCCACAACATTGCGTTGTTAACACAATGCTCTTACCACTGAGCAACAGGAAATCAGCCCCACGGACTTCATTATGATAAAACCAATCGTGACAAGACGCGCTGCAGCTTTCAAATCATGCGCCTGTTTAAATTCCTCCCTGAGGTTCAGCTGTTTTAGCAAAAAACATCTCATACACACACTTTAGGGTTCAGTCGTGTGTCAACCAACAGAAGAAAAACACTAACACTTTAGCACTCAGTCAATGAATAGATTAAATAAACAAGCACAAATCATCTTATTGTACAACAGGCAACAGTACAACAGGGTAAAGAGCAGATTTATGCACTACTGCAGTCTTCTGCTGACTAATCGCTTCTCCAAACCAAAATGGCATGATCCCCACTGCATAACACCTCTGTGAAGATTCCACTGTGAAATAGGTAGTGGCATCAGGTTCCTCCTCCCGAAGTATCAAATCTTCCACTATTTCGTGGTGACCCTTAATCTCAATACGAAGGTGCCCCAGGTCTCAGTGCTTGGACCACTGCTCTTTTCCATATACTGTATGGCATCCCCAGGATTGGTCGTTCAGAAACATGGCTCTTCATATCACTGTGCATGAAGCACTACTCCACTTTTTATTTTAGCCTGACGTTCTGACTGTTTCTCCACGCATCTCAGTATGCCTGAGTGACACTTCACTCTGGATAAAAAAGCATCACTTGCAGCGGCACCTTGCAAAAACAGAACAGCTTGTGATCTCAGCTGACCCAAAGATTCATCACAACCTCTCAATTCGACTGGATTTACTCTGCTGAGGAACAACACACACACACACTTGTACTAATTGCTTCCATTGTTTACCTCACTTTTGAGTAACTTTGAATAAAAGAGTCTGGTAAATGACTCAATGTAAATGTAAATATTATAAGTTTTCATTTGAGGAAAAGGGATTTTCTGTCGTCATATTGGACAGTTTCAAAGAGAAAAGATGTTCTTTTATAAATTCAGTAAATCAGTTACAGCAGTAAAACATTCATGTGATATTATAGAACAAATAATAATGCCATGGATGATGAATAGTATGTGTCAGGTGTCACACTCTGTTATGTTAGGGTTTAGTTCTGTTCCCTCATGTTCCCTCAGAAGTTAACTCATTCAGCCTGATCATGTTCTCCATGTAGTTCAGCTCTGTGTTTACTTCTGCTCCTTGTCCCGTTATCATTATGTTTGCATGTGATTTCTGTTCTTGGCTTTCTCTTGTGGATCTATTAAAATAAAGTTTTAGGTATTGTACTCTGTTGTCGTTTGTTTCTGTGGGGTTCTGTGTGTTGGGTCGTCAAGTCTTGTTTTTAAGTTACTTCTCTAGTTCTTTTCTTATGATGCTTGTAGTTCTTTCATGTCTTGCCTTGTCCTCATTGATCCCCTTGTCTCAGTGTCTTGTTCTGAGCCGTTTATTGTGTTAATGTCATCAGATGTGTCTATACCACATAAATGGTAAAGTACTGAAATGATTCAAGAAATGAAAACGTTGATTTGTATTAGCACAGAACTGCATCTCCACCATTCATTTGCATGTGTGTATAATGGACTTTTGCTCGGACTGTCGAGTCCGTGTTGTTAACGTACAATCCAGCTGCCAATGAGAATATGTCTTCAAGACCTCAGAAGAGTGTGTCACGTTAAAGTGACATGAACAAATGCTTCAGCATTTACACTTACTGTTTGTGATCATTTTAAGATTTCAGATTTGATTTCTTTATTTTTTGTTTGTTGTTGTTTGATTATGAGCTCTATGCTGCCCTTTAGATGAGATTTGAACGTGCAGCTCTGGTTAATAGTCCACTTACGCAAAGCAGATGGCGAGAGGAGATTTCTTCAGTATAAGTCAGCATGACTGCAGTCGAGTCAGACAGAAGAGTTTCTCCTCTGAAGAACTTTGTGTCTGGAGGGGTCGGTGGAGTCTGTCTCTTATTTGTCGGACACCCCCTGGACACTATAAAGGTAACACCAAATTTACTCTGTCTGCTTTTCATAAACATTATTTTGTATTTTGATGTTACAGATTTCTGTTTCGTAGGTTACACACAGTGTTGTTTTAATAATGCGAATTCTGCACATCATTCTTGTGAGTTAACAACAGTGAAGTGTTATTATTGATCATTATTCAGTTGAGTTTAAGCAGTTCCGTATGACAATTATACAGTATTTTGTGCTTAGAGGCACAGTCAAAAATCAATAAAATCATTTACTCTCCCTCGTGTGTTTGTAAATCTGTATGCGATTCTTGCTTTAGTGGACAACAAAAGAAGATATTGTGAGTAATGTCTCAGTGGGTTTGTGTTCAATGAAAGTCAATGAGTTCAGTGTTGTTTGACTATCAACATTCTTCAAAATATCTTCTGTTGTGTTCTACAGAAAATAGAAAACCATAGGTTTGACACAACATAAGCGTGAGTAAATGATGAAAGAAATGTCAGTGTTGAGAGTTTCAGAGATGATCATATTTTGGAGCGCTGTCACAATATTTGTTCAGCTTTTGATATCTTATCCACACGCTCTCAGACAAAAGGCACTCCTACAGATATGTGCTCTATCTCACAGGCCCAGAGATCAATGTGTGTGTGTGTGTGTGTGTGTGTGTGTGTTTTCTCAGGTCCGCCTGCAAACACAGCACAGCGCTCTCTACAGAGGAACATATGACTGCTTCAGAAAAACTGTGTCTAAAGAGGTGAAGGACTTTTCTCTTTAGGGTGTTGAGAGCCACAGAAAACACATTGACATTCTGGCAACATTGTGACAGTGTAGAAATGTAAGACGCTAGCGAGCTGTGGTAAAGTTGTTCTGAAACATTAATTCTACAGCAACTCATTCTGTGTATTACACATCTGCCATTAAGTTTATTGTTATTTTCAATGCACACAGCCAGAAAATAATTTTATAAAACGGTCAGTTTTGGTCCTTGATTCTGATTGGCTGAGCTGAGATCTAAGCCATAATAAAATACTATGATATATCATGGCTGACCGCACCACACAGCCTAAATATCATTTTATTTCATTTATTTTAAATTCTCTAAATGTGTCTTGACACTACTTGTGTACTATTTGAAGTCATATTGTAGTATTAATAGTGTGTTTATTGTGTTCACATTGAAAATTCCAAAGTAAAGAAGTGTAAAGAACTTTTGAGTACCTGTACGATGCACTCAGACGCTGTGTGAACAACGTTCTCTTGGAGAATGATTACACTTCAATCTGAGGGTGACTCAGGTCATGTGGGGCCAAAGTACAATGTACAAATAGAGTTTTACTATTGTGTTTTTTGTTATTTGTTTGACGTGGGAAGCACTTTGTATAGTGTATGACATGTGATTTGGGACACAACTCTAATCTGAAACCTTCTCTAATGACCAGAATCTCTGAATCTTGACACGTAATATGTAATATTCATAAATAATTCTCAATCATTTACTCTCTCTGTCTCGCAGTCTGTTTTTCACATTTGTCTGCTTGAATGTCTGCAGGGAATATTTGGCCTATATAAAGGGATGGGTGCACCTCTAGCTGGTGTGACCCCGATGATGGCTATGAACTTCTTTGGTTTTGGGCTGGGAAAAGAGTTCCTGCAGAGTGACCCCACCACCCCACTCACGTTAGTAACAAAGCGTATCACACAGATGACCTGCTTCTTATGCAAACCCCAGAAGCGACATAGCATTTTAAAAGCACTTCTGGTTCCATCGCCCAAAAGTCTGTGTGTTTTTGGAATGGGTTTTTTGGAAAAATGTCTAAAATAAGGTTTGTGGTAAACAAAACCTCTAAATATTTTTATGTTTTATTCTATTACATAAGACACACCAGTTTTAACACGCTCGTCATTTTTAAAGCTTAATCTTGTCTAAAAAACAGCGGTTCCTAACAAGCTACTGTGAGCAACTATATCCTTCGGCACGGACGTTAGACGTCATCACGCATATAAAGCTCAAACATAATGCAACATGGGCAGAAATCTCCAAAAATGTGGCTGGATATTAATTCACACAGTAATTACTAACGGGGAACACCTTTTTCGAGAAATATAGTGTTTGATATCGGGTGATCGTAGTGTACACTGAAACAAAACACAGTAGGATTTCCCTAATGTTTTTGTGTTTTGCACAGTTTTTTGAAATAAATTCTTGACACAAAAACAATTGTAAGTAAAATTTACTTAAAAAACTGTGTGCAAAAACACAAATAAATTAGTTAAATCCTACTAGTTGTTTTTTCAGTGTTTATAGCCTCATGTTAGCGTTTTACTTCTGGTGATTGTATTTAGGCTTTAAAAAAGCAAATAGTGTGTAAATCTGTAAATATGATCTTAATAGACACGTGTAAATATCATAAACCTGAGTTTATTTTTCATGATCCTCTAAATGTCTATGGGGAAATGCAAAGGCTTTCGCTCGAGGGGTCATCTCTGTGAAACTCCATTGTGAGCAGTGTTTCATCTAGATGCAGAAATAGAAAAGTGTTTTAAGTGCTCAGGGCTTTATTTTATCCTCTCTCAGGTACACACAGATCTACCTGGCGGGAATGCTGGCAGGAGTCTTCACCACTGTGATCGTGGCACCCGGAGAGAGAATCAAGTGTTTACTGCAGGCAGGTGACAGACGCAGTAATACATCAGTACTGCGCTAGTGACAGAAAGAGCGCTGACCTCATGTGTTTCAGATCCAGTCCTCGGCCCGTCACATGAAGTATGCTGGACCTGTCGACTGTGCTCACAGACTCTATAAACAACAGGGATTATGCAGTGTTTACAAGGGCACTGTGCTGACTCTCATCAGAGGTGTGTATACTCTACATGTGTATGTGTGTGTGTGTGTCTGTGTGCGTGTCTGTCTTACTGCACAACACGCACATTTTTTACCATTATCGGCCAGGTCCGGATGGGCAGGTAAACATCTGAAAACTCACTGAAAGTTCGACTCTAACCCAGTATTTATAAAGAATAATGTCATATATGCACACACACACACACACACTATATTACATTATTGCTTTTACTGTCAGCATTCAGGAACTATTTTTGAAAGTTCAGTGTGTGAATAACTAACATCAGATTTTTTCATTCAATTCAGACGTGCCTTCCAATGGTTTATACTTTCTGACATACGAGTACTTGAAAAATGTTCTGACCCCTGAAGGAGAGAGGTGAGAGTCACT
Source organism: Triplophysa dalaica (assembly GCF_015846415.1). Lineage (NCBI taxonomy): Eukaryota > Metazoa > Chordata > Actinopteri > Cypriniformes > Nemacheilidae > Triplophysa > Triplophysa dalaica. The sequence goes on along the minus strand of NC_079561.1, from coordinate 201,021 downwards.
GCTTGTGAGCTCTGCTGCACTATTACTGGACTGTCACTGCTCATCCTCAGAGTGTTTCTGTTTGTGTGTCTTTATCTTTGTATACATGTCTATAGCTGCTTTTACATTTAACTGTATATATTTTATTTCTTATGCCTTATAATATAATTTTGTTTTTGTAATAGTTCACATGTCATTCAGAATAGCTGCTAACATGTTTTTCATTGTTCCTTTAAGAACGACATTAAAGTTCTATTCTATTGTATTCTAGCTGTGAGTAACACGAGGATGAGTGTGTAATAGTGTTTGTCTCTCTCAGTGTTCATCAGCTCAGCACATGGAGGATTCTTCTGGCAGGCGGGACCGCTGGTGTTTTAAACTGGCTTGTAGCATTGCCTGCAGACGTCCTGAAGTCAAAGTACCAAACAGGTACCAAACAGACACTTCCCTCAGCAGTCTATCCTCCTTCTCTTCACATCTCCATGAGGAAATTTCAGATAATGGTTCAGAAAGCCGTTTCTTGGATCAGGTGTATTTATGGCTGGAGTGTGGTATAAAATCTGACTTTCTGTTCGATTCTTACTCAATTCAATTCAATTCAATTCAATTCAATTCAAGTTTATTTATATAGCGCTTTTCACAATGTGTATTAGTAGTAAATATGATACACCGTGTGTCAAAAATTGTGATTTATTACCCAAATTTATGGCCCCCTGCTGTGTTTTATGATTATGACCTCGTTTGACCCCCTAATTTATGGCCCCCTGCTGTGTTTTATGATTATGACCCCCTTTGATCGTGCAACGTGTGTACATTTATGACCTTTGTTGATGATCATAAAAGATGTTTGTAATGTCCAGACCTTGCTGTCACACCCCCCCTTCACAGCGGAAGAGATAAGGAATTGGTTTGGTCAATGAGCTCCTGTGAATGAGAGCAATTAAAAGTTAAAGAATACAAGAAGCACTGATGTTTAATAAAATAGATATATAGTGATCAAATAAATAAGACAAAATAGTCAGGTTGAGATTTTTAAGCTTAAAAATAACTTTTTTAAAACATTATGAACTTTTTTTCAGAATGAATGGTCTTTGACCATAATCTCTATGGATGAAATGACACAAAATGAGTTAAAGAATTAAGAAGAACTGATGATAGATAAATAGCATTTAACTGAAATAAGATTAAATATTTTGAAAATCAGGTTTTAAGTTTAAAAATAACTTGATTGTGTTAAAGTGTGATGCATGCAGTCAGTTGATAAAATTGAAGTTCCAGCTATGCTCGAGGATTCTCTGTCCCCCTTCCTACCCACACACACACACACACACACACACACACACACACAGACCTCCCACCCCCAGAACAAGACAATGCTTTCAGACATGTCTCCCAACACCTGTGTGAAGTCTATCTGATGTGGGTGATTAGTATATGAGAGGAGAGATAAATGAAATGTTAATGCGTGTGATGTTTCTTCTAAGATCAAGTAAAAAAGTTTATAAAAGTCTTGCTCTGGTTCCTGGGTCTGGCACCCCACACCACCTGGCAAAATGTTGGTCCCATCCTACAGGACTTACAGCGGGTGTCTGTCTCGTAACCCAACATGACACTAGGGGTCTGTCTTTCTTATCAAGATGTCCCAAACAAAGTTCATATAGGTTCATTTTTATGACTTGGTAAAGAAAGGTTTAGTTGAGTATGAGAAATAACTTGCCTGTGTTGAAAGCTGTTGCACGCAGTCAGGTGCATCCATCTTGCATTTATGACACCCTTTTTGTTGTTCAGGATTTTTGTGTGTGTAATTTCCAGACCTTGTTGTTTCCCACCCCCCTTGTTTGTAGAAGAGATGAGGATGTGGTTTCAGAATGCTTGGTCGTTGGCCGTAATGTCTGTGAATGAAGCATTACAAGATGAGTTAAAGAAACAAGAAGCACTGATGTAAAATAAAATTGATATAAAATGAAATACGATAAAATAATATTTTAAAGTCGGGTTTTCAGTTTAAAAGAACTTGCCTGTGTTGAAGTGTGATGCATACAGTTAAATGGTCAAATGAAATGAAGTTCTATCTATGTTGGAGAATCCTCTCCCCCCCTCCTTCCTCCCCCCACAACCCCCTCCACCCCAAACCAAGAGCAAGCTGTGACCCTGGCGGTCTTTTTACCTGGTAACATGATGTGCTGTGGGTGATTTGTAAATTCGAAAGAGATAAATTGAATGTGAAAGTGGGTGACGTTTTTTTCTAAGAGCGAGTTGGTTTTGACTTTTATGTGACAAATGATGAAAAGTGTTTGAGGTTTTGTCTTCTTATCAACGGGATCCAAACAAAGGTAATGTTTGTGTGTTTTAACAACCTGGTAATTAATGTTTAGGTTTGTGTTTTTATGACCTGTTGTCGTGTCCCCACTGTCGCTGCTAAGTTTCTACCCCCATTCCAGTTGGTAAAAGGTGGTTCCACCCTGTCAGCCGGGATGTCTGTCTCCAAAGACAGAGTGAAACCTGTCTGTTGGGGTTGTGTTTATAATATAGGGAGATAGATGAAATGTTTATGTTTGTGACGTTTTCATTTAAGAATCTGTTGGTTCCATGTTTAAGTCTTTTACCTGCCAAATGATGAAAGTGTTTGAGACTTTGGAGGTCTGCCTTCTTATCAATGTGCCATGAACGATCTTTTAATTAAAGGAAATGACCCAACATGTTCTTCCTGGTCATAGAGTGTGGGTCCGAATGTGAGTTTTTGTTAGACTAAACAAGGTGCTCTGACAAAGGTTTAGTGTGCAAGGGTTACGTCAAAGATTCAATTAGAAAAATATGTGTTTTTCATCATGCCTGATGTTCTTCTGTCTGTGGAAGATGTCGGAGGGTGTCTGCTAGGCATGTAGAGCAAGTATATTACTGGTCTGCATTCTTAACAACGCTCGTCAATTAGCTTTTGATTAATGCACGTGCCCGACATGTTCTCTCTGCCTGTGCAAAGAAGGCAATCCACATGCCTTAACACCTCTAAACTTTCAGTTAAACACAACTATAGACTTTAGGAGTTAAGTCAAGGACTTAACAATGTTGTGAGGTTCTGTCCTGGCTGACTTTCTTCTGCCTGAAGAGGCCACGGGCCTACCAACCACGGGGGCGGACGAAATTCCGGCAGCTTAGGCAGATAAAGGATCTCTTTTGAACCTCACATTAAAAACCAAACATGTCAAAATCTGGTTTAGCGTTAAACTTTTAAACCTGAACTTATAGGAAAAACATATATCTACATCTCCATTTTGTTTAGTTCTACACTGTTTTATTTAATGAATGTTCAGTTTAAGATGATATTAAAAGATCTAAAATAAGGATAGTCCCCTAGTTTAGTTCTAACCATAGGTTAAAATATAAATGTTTAGCATTCTTTTCAAAATTCAAGAATGATATCTATTTTTATTTTTTAAAGAATAAGGTTTAGTCTAATAATTTATTTGTATCCTGTTGAGTACAGACAGTGTCACAATGTTTTCTTTATGTTTATAGCCTCTGTTAAATAAGTTGAAGCTAAGGATTCAAAACTCTTTGTAAGTCGCTTTGGATAAAGCGGCTGCAAAATGTCTAAATGTAAGGATGTGTTTATGTTAATAGGTAAAGAGTTTTTATTTTGAGGGGCAACCCTGCAACCCCTCAACACTTCCACATCCACTTTTTCACAGCTTAACTGACAACTTATTGTCACGATAGACTGCTGTGAGACTAGAGTTTCTTTTTAGTTCCAAACCTCTACATTGACAAATTGTGTGTTGTATATCTGATCTAGCAAGGAAATCAAAGCAGTCCACACAGTAAGTGTTTCTGTTTTACATTATTTTAAGGGCATTAAAATGTAGGGGTTAAACAAATGGTTAAATGTTTTTCATGGTTTGCTACAGATCTAAAACTTCTGAACCGGGGCAGGTTTTATTTAATTGCCAGCATTTTCTTAAATCGCATGCTTCTCACTCAAAAAACATGTCTTGAATGTACATAACTTACTAAATAAACACATGCCGACTGGACATATCAAAATAGCAAGAGAAATACATTACGAAATACATATTAAGTTTTTAAGGACCCCTATATTTTCTCTATCTGTAAAGTGCTTTTTATGTTTTTTCCAGACAGATCTGACAGATTGTGTTCTGGATTGGGAATAACACGTAAATGGTAAAACTGGTTTACATTTAAAATAATTTTTACATGTAAAATCTAGACTTAAAATTGAAATAAATGTACAAATAATCGAAAAATGGCTCTAACATGCAGGGAATTGTGCAACTTCTGCAGACAATGTGTCTTGTGAAACGCTGTTATTGGTGTTTTAAATGTTTCAAAAACACAAAGAGCCTCCACGATAGATGTGCTCTAGTTTCGGCTCTTAGAAAGTTCTTCATTTAAAAGATTGTATGTTACCTCTAGTTTCAGCCTTTGGTCTTCTCATCTTCTTTTCTTGATTGCTCTATAAGTACTGGCAAACATGCATATCAGTAGAATTTAAATTGACCTTTGACTTATCTCTCAGCGGTGTAGACCTGCTCCAACAAATGGTACATTCATGTGCATTACAAAATCCAAAACTTGCTTGTTACTTTAGGTATGGACTAATGTCATATATACACTACAATGCATGTACTCTATAAATATGTGATTTTGTTAATGCATCTGTTGATAAAGAGTGAAATACTTGAACGATGAATACGTGTCTTGTGTTACCATGTTGTCTCAATAAATAGAAATGCTTTAAAAAAAGAGCAAATGATTTAATCCTACTAGGCCTATAACCTAAAATACACAACATGAAAGCAAAATGGATCTCTCACTAACAACAGTTTTTGACACACAAACAGGTTTGTTTACTACAGGAGTTAGTAGCATCCCCATGTGAGTGTCAAAAACATTTTCCCTTATCCTAAATCATGCTCCTGGTAAACATGAGTATAGTTTTAACACCTAAGTTTAGTCAGTACAACGTTTTACACTTGCATTACATAGAAGTAGTTTTGTTTTGGTTCTCACTGTTTTGTAAATATTAAAAGAGGCCATGTGATTTGTGTTTAGAGTAACTTAATGTGATGTGCCAGTGATCTTTTGTTAGTTTCATAGTTTTACTAAACCTAAAGAATTAAACAATGAGCCTCGTTTCAACTGCTTTGCCAGTAAATGTAGGACAGCTTTTTCATTTTCTGATACAAATAAATTATTAGACTAAACCTTATTCTTTAAAAAATAAAAATAGATATCATTCTTGAATTTTGAAAAGAATGCTAAACATTTATATTTTAACCTATGGTTAGAACTAAACTAGGGGACTATCCTTATTTTAGATCTTTTAATATCATCTTAAACTGAACATTCATTAAATAAAACAGTGTAGAACTAAACAAAATGGAGATGTAGATATATGTTTTTCCTATAAGTTCAGGTTTAAAAGTTTAACGCTAAACCAGATTTTGACATGTTTGGTTTTTAATGTGAGGTTCAAAAGAGATCCTTTATCTGCCTAAGCTGCCGGAATTTCGTCCGCCCCCGTGGTTGGTAGGCCCGTGGCCTCTTCAGGCAGAAGAAAGTCAGCCAGGACAGAACCTCACAACATTGTTAAGTCCTTGACTTAACTCCTAAAGTCTATAGTTGTGTTTAACTGAAAGTTTAGAGGTGTTAAGGCATGTGGATTGCCTTCTTTGCACAGGCAGAGAGAACATGTCGGGCACGTGCATTAATCAAAAGCTAATTGACGAGCGTTGTTAAGAATGCAGACCAGTAATATACTTGCTCTACATGCCTAGCAGACACCCTCCGACATCTTCCACAGACAGAAGAACATCAGGCATGATGAAAAACACATATTTTTCTAATTGAATCTTTGACGTAACCCTTGCACACTAAACCTTTGTCAGAGCACCTTGTTTAGTCTAACAAAAACTCACATTCGGACCCACACTCTATGACCAGGAAGAACATGTTGGGTCATTTCCTTTAATTAAAAGATCGTTCATGGCACATTGATAAGAAGGCAGACCTCCAAAGTCTCAAACACTTTCATCATTTGGCAGGTAAAAGACTTAAACATGGAACCAACAGATTCTTAAATGAAAACGTCACAAACATAAACATTTCATCTATCTCCCTATATTATAAACACAACCCCAACAGACAGGTTTCACTCTGTCTTTGGAGACAGACATCCCGGCTGACAGGGTGGAACCACCTTTTACCAACTGGAATGGGGGTAGAAACTTAGCAGCGACAGTGGGGACACGACAACAGGTCATAAAAACACAAACCTAAACATTAATTACCAGGTTGTTAAAACACACAAACATTACCTTTGTTTGGATCCCGTTGATAAGAAGACAAAACCTCAAACACTTTTCATCATTTGTCACATAAAAGTCAAAACCAACTCGCTCTTAGAAAAAAACGTCACCCACTTTCACATTCAATTTATCTCTTTCGAATTTACAAATCACCCACAGCACATCATGTTACCAGGTAAAAAGACCGCCAGGGTCACAGCTTGCTCTTGGTTTGGGGTGGAGGGGGTTGTGGGGGGAGGAAGGAGGGGGGGAGAGGATTCTCCAACATAGATAGAACTTCATTTCATTTGACCATTTAACTGTATGCATCACACTTCAACACAGGCAAGTTCTTTTAAACTGAAAACCCGACTTTAAAATATTATTTTATCGTATTTCATTTTATATCAATTTTATTTTACATCAGTGCTTCTTGTTTCTTTAACTCATCTTGTAATGCTTCATTCACAGACATTACGGCCAACGACCAAGCATTCTGAAACCACATCCTCATCTCTTCTACAAACAAGGGGGGTGGGAAACAACAAGGTCTGGAAATTACACACACAAAAATCCTGAACAACAAAAAGGGTGTCATAAATGCAAGATGGATGCACCTGACTGCGTGCAACAGCTTTCAACACAGGCAAGTTATTTCTCATACTCAACTAAACCTTTCTTTACCAAGTCATAAAAATGAACCTATATGAACTTTGTTTGGGACATCTTGATAAGAAAGACAGACCCCTAGTGTCATGTTGGGTTACGAGACAGACACCCGCTGTAAGTCCTGTAGGATGGGACCAACATTTTGCCAGGTGGTGTGGGGTGCCAGACCCAGGAACCAGAGCAAGACTTTTATAAACTTTTTTACTTGATCTTAGAAGAAACATCACACGCATTAACATTTCATTTATCTCTCCTCTCATATACTAATCACCCACATCAGATAGACTTCACACAGGTGTTGGGAGACATGTCTGAAAGCATTGTCTTGTTCTGGGGGTGGGAGGTCTGTGTGTGTGTGTGTGTGTGTGTGTGTGTGTGTGTGGGTAGGAAGGGGGACAGAGAATCCTCGAGCATAGCTGGAACTTCAATTTTATCAACTGACTGCATGCATCACACTTTAACACAATCAAGTTATTTTTAAGCTTAAAAATAACTTTTTTAAAACATTATGAACTTTTTTTCAGAATGAATGGTCTTTGACCATAATCTCTATGGATGAAATGACACAAAATGAGTTAAAGAATTAAGAAGAACTGATGATAGATAAATAGCATTTAACTGAAATAAGATTAAATATTTTGAAAATCAGGTTTTAAGTTTAAAAATAACTTGATTGTGTTAAAGTGTGATGCATGCAGTCAGTTGATAAAATTGAAGTTCCAGCTATGCTCGAGGATTCTCTGTCCCCCTTCCTACCCACACACACACACACACACACACACACACACACACAGACCTCCCACCCCCAGAACAAGACAATGCTTTCAGACATGTCTCCCAACACCTGTGTGAAGTCTATCTGATGTGGGTGATTAGTATATGAGAGGAGAGATAAATGAAATGTTAATGCGTGTGATGTTTCTTCTAAGATCAAGTAAAAAAGTTTATAAAAGTCTTGCTCTGGTTCCTGGGTCTGGCACCCCACACCACCTGGCAAAATGTTGGTCCCATCCTACAGGACTTACAGCGGGTGTCTGTCTCGTAACCCAACATGACACTAGGGGTCTGTCTTTCTTATCAAGATGTCCCAAACAAAGTTCATATAGGTTCATTTTTATGACTTGGTAAAGAAAGGTTTAGTTGAGTATGAGAAATAACTTGCCTGTGTTGAAAGCTGTTGCACGCAGTCAGGTGCATCCATCTTGCATTTATGACACCCTTTTTGTTGTTCAGGATTTTTGTGTGTGTAATTTCCAGACCTTGTTGTTTCCCACCCCCCTTGTTTGTAGAAGAGATGAGGATGTGGTTTCAGAATGCTTGGTCGTTGGCCGTAATGTCTGTGAATGAAGCATTACAAGATGAGTTAAAGAAACAAGAAGCACTGATGTAAAATAAAATTGATATAAAATGAAATACGATAAAATAATATTTTAAAGTCGGGTTTTCAGTTTAAAAGAACTTGCCTGTGTTGAAGTGTGATGCATACAGTTAAATGGTCAAATGAAATGAAGTTCTATCTATGTTGGAGAATCCTCTCCCCCCCTCCTTCCTCCCCCCACAACCCCCTCCACCCCAAACCAAGAGCAAGCTGTGACCCTGGCGGTCTTTTTACCTGGTAACATGATGTGCTGTGGGTGATTTGTAAATTCGAAAGAGATAAATTGAATGTGAAAGTGGGTGACGTTTTTTTCTAAGAGCGAGTTGGTTTTGACTTTTATGTGACAAATGATGAAAAGTGTTTGAGGTTTTGTCTTCTTATCAACGGGATCCAAACAAAGGTAATGTTTGTGTGTTTTAACAACCTGGTAATTAATGTTTAGGTTTGTGTTTTTATGACCTGTTGTCGTGTCCCCACTGTCGCTGCTAAGTTTCTACCCCCATTCCAGTTGGTAAAAGGTGGTTCCACCCTGTCAGCCGGGATGTCTGTCTCCAAAGACAGAGTGAAACCTGTCTGTTGGGGTTGTGTTTATAATATAGGGAGATAGATGAAATGTTTATGTTTGTGACGTTTTCATTTAAGAATCTGTTGGTTCCATGTTTAAGTCTTTTACCTGCCAAATGATGAAAGTGTTTGAGACTTTGGAGGTCTGCCTTCTTATCAATGTGCCATGAACGATCTTTTAATTAAAGGAAATGACCCAACATGTTCTTCCTGGTCATAGAGTGTGGGTCCGAATGTGAGTTTTTGTTAGACTAAACAAGGTGCTCTGACAAAGGTTTAGTGTGCAAGGGTTACGTCAAAGATTCAATTAGAAAAATATGTGTTTTTCATCATGCCTGATGTTCTTCTGTCTGTGGAAGATGTCGGAGGGTGTCTGCTAGGCATGTAGAGCAAGTATATTACTGGTCTGCATTCTTAACAACGCTCGTCAATTAGCTTTTGATTAATGCACGTGCCCGACATGTTCTCTCTGCCTGTGCAAAGAAGGCAATCCACATGCCTTAACACCTCTAAACTTTCAGTTAAACACAACTATAGACTTTAGGAGTTAAGTCAAGGACTTAACAATGTTGTGAGGTTCTGTCCTGGCTGACTTTCTTCTGCCTGAAGAGGCCACGGGCCTACCAACCACGGGGGCGGACGAAATTCCGGCAGCTTAGGCAGATAAAGGATCTCTTTTGAACCTCACATTAAAAACCAAACATGTCAAAATCTGGTTTAGCGTTAAACTTTTAAACCTGAACTTATAGGAAAAACATATATCTACATCTCCATTTTGTTTAGTTCTACACTGTTTTATTTAATGAATGTTCAGTTTAAGATGATATTAAAAGATCTAAAATAAGGATAGTCCCCTAGTTTAGTTCTAACCATAGGTTAAAATATAAATGTTTAGCATTCTTTTCAAAATTCAAGAATGATATCTATTTTTATTTTTTAAAGAATAAGGTTTAGTCTAATAATTTATTTGTATCAGAAAATGAAAAAGCTGTCCTACATTTACTGGCAAAGCAGTTGAAACGAGGCTCATTGTTTAATTCTTTAGGTTTAGTAAAACTATGAAACTAACAAAAGATCACTGGCACATCACATTAAGTTACTCTAAACACAAATCACATGGCCTCTTTTAATATTTACAAAACAGTGAGAACCAAAACAAAACTACTTCTATGTAATGCAAGTGTAAAACGTTGTACTGACTAAACTTAGGTGTTAAAACTATACTCATGTTTACCAGGAGCATGATTTAGGATAAGGGAAAATGTTTTTGACACTCACATGGGGATGCTACTAACTCCTGTAGTAAACAAACCTGTTTGTGTGTCAAAAACTGTTGTTAGTGAGAGATCCATTTTGCTTTCATGTTGTGTATTTTAGGTTATAGGCCTAGTAGGATTAAATCATTTGCTCTTTTTTTAAAGCATTTCTATTTATTGAGACAACATGGTAACACAAGACACGTATTCATCGTTCAAGTATTTCACTCTTTATCAACAGATGCATTAACAAAATCACATATTTATAGAGTACATGCATTGTAGTGTATATATGACATTAGTCCATACCTAAAGTAACAAGCAAGTTTTGGATTTTGTAATGCACATGAATGTACCATTTGTTGGAGCAGGTCTACACCGCTGAGAGATAAGTCAAAGGTCAATTTAAATTCTACTGATATGCATGTTTGCCAGTACTTATAGAGCAATCAAGAAAAGAAGATGAGAAGACCAAAGGCTGAAACTAGAGGTAACATACAATCTTTTAAATGAAGAACTTTCTAAGAGCCGAAACTAGAGCACATCTATCGTGGAGGCTCTTTGTGTTTTTGAAACATTTAAAACACCAATAACAGCGTTTCACAAGACACATTGTCTGCAGAAGTTGCACAATTCCCTGCATGTTAGAGCCATTTTTCGATTATTTGTACATTTATTTCAATTTTAAGTCTAGATTTTACATGTAAAAATTATTTTAAATGTAAACCAGTTTTACCATTTACGTGTTATTCCCAATCCAGAACACAATCTGTCAGATCTGTCTGGAAAAAACATAAAAAGCACTTTACAGATAGAGAAAATATAGGGGTCCTTAAAAACTTAATATGTATTTCGTAATGTATTTCTCTTGCTATTTTGATATGTCCAGTCGGCATGTGTTTATTTAGTAAGTTATGTACATTCAAGACATGTTTTTTGAGTGAGAAGCATGCGATTTAAGAAAATGCTGGCAATTAAATAAAACCTGCCCCGGTTCAGAAGTTTTAGATCTGTAGCAAACCATGAAAAACATTTAACCATTTGTTTAACCCCTACATTTTAATGCCCTTAAAATAATGTAAAACAGAAACACTTACTGTGTGGACTGCTTTGATTTCCTTGCTAGATCAGATATACAACACACAATTTGTCAATGTAGAGGTTTGGAACTAAAAAGAAACTCTAGTCTCACAGCAGTCTATCGTGACAATAAGTTGTCAGTTAAGCTGTGAAAAAGTGGATGTGGAAGTGTTGAGGGGTTGCAGGGTTGCCCCTCAAAATAAAAACTCTTTACCTATTAACATAAACACATCCTTACATTTAGACATTTTGCAGCCGCTTTATCCAAAGCGACTTACAAAGAGTTTTGAATCCTTAGCTTCAACTTATTTAACAGAGGCTATAAACATAAAGAAAACATTGTGACACTGTCTGTACTCAACAGGATACAAATAAATTATTAGACTAAACCTTATTCTTTAAAAAATAAAAATAGATATCATTCTTGAATTTTGAAAAGAATGCTAAACATTTATATTTTAACCTATGGTTAGAACTAAACTAGGGGACTATCCTTATTTTAGATCTTTTAATATCATCTTAAACTGAACATTCATTAAATAAAACAGTGTAGAACTAAACAAAATGGAGATGTAGATATATGTTTTTCCTATAAGTTCAGGTTTAAAAGTTTAACGCTAAACCAGATTTTGACATGTTTGGTTTTTAATGTGAGGTTCAAAAGAGATCCTTTATCTGCCTAAGCTGCCGGAATTTCGTCCGCCCCCGTGGTTGGTAGGCCCGTGGCCTCTTCAGGCAGAAGAAAGTCAGCCAGGACAGAACCTCACAACATTGTTAAGTCCTTGACTTAACTCCTAAAGTCTATAGTTGTGTTTAACTGAAAGTTTAGAGGTGTTAAGGCATGTGGATTGCCTTCTTTGCACAGGCAGAGAGAACATGTCGGGCACGTGCATTAATCAAAAGCTAATTGACGAGCGTTGTTAAGAATGCAGACCAGTAATATACTTGCTCTACATGCCTAGCAGACACCCTCCGACATCTTCCACAGACAGAAGAACATCAGGCATGATGAAAAACACATATTTTTCTAATTGAATCTTTGACGTAACCCTTGCACACTAAACCTTTGTCAGAGCACCTTGTTTAGTCTAACAAAAACTCACATTCGGACCCACACTCTATGACCAGGAAGAACATGTTGGGTCATTTCCTTTAATTAAAAGATCGTTCATGGCACATTGATAAGAAGGCAGACCTCCAAAGTCTCAAACACTTTCATCATTTGGCAGGTAAAAGACTTAAACATGGAACCAACAGATTCTTAAATGAAAACGTCACAAACATAAACATTTCATCTATCTCCCTATATTATAAACACAACCCCAACAGACAGGTTTCACTCTGTCTTTGGAGACAGACATCCCGGCTGACAGGGTGGAACCACCTTTTACCAACTGGAATGGGGGTAGAAACTTAGCAGCGACAGTGGGGACACGACAACAGGTCATAAAAACACAAACCTAAACATTAATTACCAGGTTGTTAAAACACACAAACATTACCTTTGTTTGGATCCCGTTGATAAGAAGACAAAACCTCAAACACTTTTCATCATTTGTCACATAAAAGTCAAAACCAACTCGCTCTTAGAAAAAAACGTCACCCACTTTCACATTCAATTTATCTCTTTCGAATTTACAAATCACCCACAGCACATCATGTTACCAGGTAAAAAGACCGCCAGGGTCACAGCTTGCTCTTGGTTTGGGGTGGAGGGGGTTGTGGGGGGAGGAAGGAGGGGGGGAGAGGATTCTCCAACATAGATAGAACTTCATTTCATTTGACCATTTAACTGTATGCATCACACTTCAACACAGGCAAGTTCTTTTAAACTGAAAACCCGACTTTAAAATATTATTTTATCGTATTTCATTTTATATCAATTTTATTTTACATCAGTGCTTCTTGTTTCTTTAACTCATCTTGTAATGCTTCATTCACAGACATTACGGCCAACGACCAAGCATTCTGAAACCACATCCTCATCTCTTCTACAAACAAGGGGGGTGGGAAACAACAAGGTCTGGAAATTACACACACAAAAATCCTGAACAACAAAAAGGGTGTCATAAATGCAAGATGGATGCACCTGACTGCGTGCAACAGCTTTCAACACAGGCAAGTTATTTCTCATACTCAACTAAACCTTTCTTTACCAAGTCATAAAAATGAACCTATATGAACTTTGTTTGGGACATCTTGATAAGAAAGACAGACCCCTAGTGTCATGTTGGGTTACGAGACAGACACCCGCTGTAAGTCCTGTAGGATGGGACCAACATTTTGCCAGGTGGTGTGGGGTGCCAGACCCAGGAACCAGAGCAAGACTTTTATAAACTTTTTTACTTGATCTTAGAAGAAACATCACACGCATTAACATTTCATTTATCTCTCCTCTCATATACTAATCACCCACATCAGATAGACTTCACACAGGTGTTGGGAGACATGTCTGAAAGCATTGTCTTGTTCTGGGGGTGGGAGGTCTGTGTGTGTGTGTGTGTGTGTGTGTGTGTGTGTGTGGGTAGGAAGGGGGACAGAGAATCCTCGAGCATAGCTGGAACTTCAATTTTATCAACTGACTGCATGCATCACACTTTAACACAATCAAGTTATTTTTAAACTTAAAACCTGATTTTCAAAATATTTAATCTTATTTCAGTTAAATGCTATTTATCTATCATCAGTTCTTCTTAATTCTTTAACTCATTTTGTGTCATTTCATCCATAGAGATTATGGTCAAAGACCATTCATTCTGAAAAAAAGTTCATAATGTTTTAAAAAAGTTATTTTTAAGCTTAAAAATCTCAACCTGACTATTTTGTCTTATTTATTTGATCACTATATATCTATTTTATTAAACATCAGTGCTTCTTGTATTCTTTAACTTTTAATTGCTCTCATTCACAGGAGCTCATTGACCAAACCAATTCCTTATCTCTTCCGCTGTGAAGGGGGGGTGTGACAGCAAGGTCTGGACATTACAAACATCTTTTATGATCATCAACAAAGGTCATAAATGTACACACGTTGCACGATCAAAGGGGGTCATAATCATAAAACACAGCAGGGGGCCATAAATTAGGGGGTCAAACGAGGTCATAATCATAAAACACAGCAGGGGGCCATAAATTTGGGTAATAAATCACAATTTTTGACACACGGTGTATCATATTTACTACTTGTATTGTTTCAAAGCAGCTTTACAGGGGCAAACAGGAAAAAAGAAAAGTTAAAACACAGCACAGTGCATGGTATTTATACAACGAGTAAGTTCATTCTAATAAATAACATCTAATTTCTAAATAAATGAATGAATGCAGTCTCCCGGTGAGCAGGCCAACACTGCCCTGCTGTGGCGAGGAACCCAAACTCCAATGATTGATTAATGGAGAAAAAAACCTCGGGAGAGGTCTCCTGTTTCTGGTTTTTACCTCTGTGTTTAGAAATGTGAACAGTTGATGTCTGTGTCAAAGAACTGGTAATGCTGTGAAACTTTATTCTTAAGTGTTCTTCATGTGCACAAGAAGGCTGATAGAGCTCAAATTATCCCCAAACCTCTCATCTCCAAAAGCGTTATTTATTGAAAAATGAAACCTTGTGTTGTCAAAGTTTTTATATATCGCTCTCTATATATATATTTATACAACAGTTGATGACTTTCCTCTTACATCACTACGCCCTTGGATTCCCAAGGGTTCTAGAGCATGCATGGAATGATGGTTTTGGGTAACACTTTAATCGTTGGACTATACACTGGAACGACGGAACTTGCGACCATAGTTGGCTAACAATGGTTTTAGGAAACCCACCCCAGAATGTTTACTTCTGCGACTTACAATGCATTATTCTATACATTTATACACAGGTATGTGCAATCCCCTGGGATCGAACCCACAACGCAATGCTCTTGCCACTGAGCTACAGGAAAGCAAAATTAAACACTGCACATTAATTACTTTGGTATAGACTACACATTTGACACTTCATGCGAGAGGGTTTTCTTTCATCATCATAAATCACTCACATTTTAACTTTCAAGAATCAATATTTTGTTAACGCATGGTAGGAACGCTTACTAAACTTCAATACTGGAAATGGCCACTAGGTGGCGACTAAACAACAAATAATGGGCATACACAAATGTATAAAAGTGAAACCGTGGTCAGTGTTCAGGGGCGCAGATGGGATTATTTAACAGGGGGGCCAAGATGTCAGCAAATGATTTCAACACAGTTAGTTATTTTGCGTAATTTGGGATTTAAGTTTTGCTCAAGTAGTTACTTTGTGTAATTTGGGTTTAAGGTTTTTTACACTAAACAGCCATTGGAGGATTCTGATTTAATGTCATGGATAAACAACAAACTGTTATTTGTCTAGTATGCCAATCACCAACCAGAACTTAACGCCTTCTGCAAAACAAGTTTTATTTAAACTTTAAAAATAAATCAGTCAATTTATACAGTTATTGGGTTAGATGATAATGTTATGCCAGGACCCTAATTTAGTCTTGCAAGTCCAAATAAAACTGATATTTCCTGACTATAAATTGTTTGATTTCTCCAACTATTCTTTTTGTGTTCATTCGCTATTTTCCTCTGTCCACTCACCTAATTGCATAGTCATGCTCTGCACCTTTTGCTGCGTTTGCTAAATGCAAAAGGTTTTTACCACTGAGCTTTCCTGTAGGTCAGTGGTGTCAGTGGTAAGAGAATTGTGTTAACAACGCAAGGTTGTGGGTTCGATCCCAGGGGATTGCATATACAGTACCTAAGTATAAATGTATAGGATAATGAAATGTAAGTCGCTTTGGATAAAAGCGACTGCCAAATGCCTAAATGTAAATGTAAATATAAATATAAAAGACTATACAAATAAATATCTAAACCAATATGTCACATGATCTGGGGAAAGTCAACAGGCATAGGATACTTACATCCTTTGGCTTTGGAAAAAATGAGGTGATGTCCCTTCATTGCCTTTATGTGGCTGTTATGCAGTCCATTTTTTCAGTCTAGAAAAATCCCCAGCTCAGTCATAGACGATGGCATTTGATCACTATGGTTACTACAGGCACAATTGAGACAGCTAGGGTCTCAACCACGCACTTTAGATAACAGAAATTGCTGTGTCAACTTGCTACAGTAAAAAAATATGTTTCCAGTAAAAACAATGTTATGTACCACAGTGCAAAACACATTCTCTGTGACCGTGTCTTTAATTCAGTTCTCTTTGCAAGCTCACTTTGCCTGATGAGGTTGAGAACACATGGAAAGAGACCAGAGACTCCACACTTCATCTCTCTCAATCCTTCAAGAAGTAATGGATGCATGCTGCCACAAATGATATGATTACATGAATACATGTCAAGAATATTTATTCAAAATGAAAAAAGAGCAAGTCTGAGGGTTTGATGTTTCACTCAACAGCGTCGTCACCGTGTTCCTTTTTGATTTGGAGATGAAAATGTAGTTAATGTGAGACATGTCTTATTGTCCCACAGATGCTGACGGCCGTTTTCAGGGTTTCAGAGATGTGTTGAGAACTCTGTTACAGAAGGAAGGTCCTCGGGGTCTCTACAAAGGTCTGAGCGCAGTCATGTTGAGAGCTTTTCCTGCCAATGCTGTGAGTAAACAACCATTTACACTCTCAATATCAGGGCTGTGCATTTCATCGAAAATAAATCCTAGTCCTCAATTTTGGCCTTCAAAAAAAACAAAATAATCAAGGTAAAGCGATTATTGTACCATTTTGCAAAGATCCTCTCCTTCTTGTGTTATAAAAGCACAGCTCACAGGATTGGTTTATAGTGGTTCAGCTGTGCTTTTTTCTTTCTTTCATTGCAGAAAAAATAAATAAATCATGACTACATTTACATTTTAGGCGATATATTCCCTGAATACTATCAGTATTGGTTCTAAACCCTTTTATGAACAGAGGTCACTACAGTGGACATTCCTTTTTGTGTTCATTCGCTAGTTTTGATATTTGATCTGAAGCAGGTTATATATGGCGTATAGCTCCTCCGTTATGTCATTTAATGTATTTGTTCTTTGTGAGTGTATAACACGGATAGTTTGCCTGTGTTATCAACCGCATGTCATTGACTTTGATACTTGCATAAAATATAAAAGTATTTAAAAAAAGTTTCAGTCCTGACATCATTACATTTGAGTGATTGTTCAATGCTCACGCTTTGTGTTTCAGGCTTGTTTTCTGGGCTACGAGGTTGCACTCAAATCGTTCAACTATGTTGCTCCAGACCTCTAGTGTCCTGATGGCGACTGACATGTTTTCCGTTGATTTTGAAATGGTTTTGTATTTATGTGGCTTAAGTAAGAGGCAAACAAACAGGAATATTTTCTTACTGATCTTTCTAGTTCAAAATAATTATATGTAAAAAGTTAATGAAATATCAAAGTGTACAATCACGTTTTTTACTTTGTATGAAATGATTATTTGTGAATGGTGTATTATAAAAAAGGTCTACGCTGTTGTTTTGAGCCATTACTGGAGCAGCTGAAGGATGACGTGCTTTAGTTGAAATGTTCCTGTGACTCCATTAAAGATGTTGTGTTCGTGTCAGATCTTCTTGCATTGTCATGATCAACACAACAGTCAAGCCATTACATTTCAAATGTATTTATTGAAACATTTAATTTCATTCAAAAACAAATATACAATGTGTTTTACATAACTCATGTCTTTTTTTTATAAAATTGCCTCAGCATCCTATGCATACATGCAATTTTAGTAGCTAATTATAGTTCAAGTTTTCTCATAACTGCTGAAACCTGAAAACCATCATTCAATATTACTAATAAATTCTATGATAATGCTTGTAAGTGAGTCCTGCCTTTCGCAATTTTCACCACTCTGTCTTCTCTTAAAAAAATTTTCTTTTATCATAGTGAAATCTACATATCGTTCCCAACGAAAGTATTGTTTGATGTGAAATATGTTGAACGTTAATAGACAGGCAGTCGAATCCTAAAATGAATATACGCTTCCTCACAAAGAATGTGTCAAGAATCCATTGACATATTTACAAGGCCCTGTCAATGACATAAGTGAGGATGCTAAAAATCCTGCCATTATCTCCAAAAGCTATTTGTTCTACAACTTTAAATTTTCTTTTATAAGTGAGTGGGAGCAGTTTGACAGGAGGATTAAGAACATTTTGAAGAAGATACCAAAGTGGATACCAAACAATTACCCACTTCAATAACAGTTTGGTATGGCTCGGCCACACACCCCGCACATAAACTTTTTGAACTGTTGCCCTCTGGCCGGCGCTTCAGAGCACCAAACACCAGGACTTCTAGACACAGAAGCAGCTTCTTCCCCAGACAATCTCCCTCCTAACAGATATCTGCTCCTTAAGGGCAATGTTCCACTTTCACTACTCCTATACTGTGCACTATAGTGCCTTATTATATCTAAATTCTACATGTATATAACACTAACCCTGCTTACTACATTATCCATTTACATGTAAAATCAATTTGTTAATATGTATATTCCACCCTGTACAATGTCTCTTGTATGGTATTATCCCCCAATTTCTGTACAAACGTCTTTTATTTTATTTAGGCATATTTTAGAATCTTTAAGACTTTAAATCTTATTATATTGTATTGTCATTGTGTTGAATGTCTGTACTAGAAGCTTCCAAAACCAAAGAAAATTCCTTATGTGCGAGCACACTTGGCAATAAATCTCTTGTGATTCTGAAGAGTGGCAGCCCATCGGAGTCAATATCAAGAGCCATCCTATAATGATCATCAATCCTGTTTTTGATAATGGTCTTAATAAATAAAGTTATCACAAGACTTGTCATTTTTTTCTTAGAAGATAAACAACCTTAGAAATGTCTTAAAGCGGTGAATTGTGTTCTTCTTCATTAACGACACTGTTGTAAATGCACGGCAGATATTGATGGTTCATATGATTGCACTTAATGTCTGATGAGCGTAATATGGTTTATATTTGAATGTAACTTTATGCATGCCTATATATTCATAACAAACACTGGAGTTTTCTGTATATATACATATATCTATAGGCTACCATAGATTATATATCATTGTTGTACTGTACATGTGATCCAACTGTGGGTATTATTTATTTTTCAATTCACAAAAACACTCAATGGCAGTTTCAATATTAAATCAATTGTCTCCTGTAAACTATATATTAAGATCGTTAGTAGATATCTACAAATTTAACCTGCGCTGCGTATCGTTAGGTAAGCCATGGTTTCTGCAGAACGATTGGTTTTGCCAAACGTCATAAATACAACAAAAACATGGTTAGTACTCTTTCACCATAGTTCATTTTCTCTGGCCCAGAAGCACTTACAGTTTCAGTTTAGTTCATTTATTTACTTTTAATCTTACACATACATAATTATGTTTTTGTTTAACAGTTGGATTCGGTTAGAATTCTGGGCAAAGTGATGGATTCTGTCAATCTCACTGAGAACTTTCATCAATACTGTAGTGTATTTTCCAAACTCGTAAACATTTAATATATCTCAAATACTTTGCTCTTTTTCTGTTATATTGATATGTATATAGATGCTTATATCATTTTATTTTTTTATATCTTAATCCGTATTTGTGCAGAATGTTAATGTTTATACTTAATTTTCCAGTGCTTTGACAATGTAAAATTAGTTTTATCATGCCAATAAAGCTTCTTTGAATCTTGTATCGATGTTTCCTTATATCGCAGTGACCTTTGAACTAAACATGTTCGCATCCTTCGGATTGGAATCTCGCTTAAAATGGCGGAATACCCTTTGAAGTCCACTTCGCAGTCCACTCACGGCCAATTGGAACGCAGCTTTGGTGTCACAGCAGACCTGACGTCACTAGCATTTGCGCTCACGCGACACTCTCGCGAGATTAGCACGTGCATCTTCACCAGTACACGAAATCTCGCGGTGTTTGCAGTGTTTACGGGAAGCCATTGCGCGGGCTGTTGCGGGGTCTGTTTTGTTTGAAATTAGGTTCGTAAGGTGTTTAAATGTGATATTACGAACACTGGAGTTCACATTAATACTTCCCGTCAGGTTCAGACCGTTCACAGGAAGTGCTGCATCTGTATTTGATGATAACGCGCGCGCTCGCTCATCGTGCAAACAGCGAGCGTCCTTGTAGCTTTGCTTTCATTAAGCTCTGAACAAATCACTCATCATGGGATATTTAAAGTTAATAGAGATAGAAAACTTTAAATCTTACAAAGGCCGACAAATAATCGGCCCTTTCCACAAGTTTACGGCGATTATAGGGCCGAACGGATCAGGTGAGAGCGAGTGTGTTTGTGTGTGTTAGCTCGTGACAGTAAACGCTGTGTGTGTGTGTGTGTGTTTGATTCACTTCAGTCTCTACGTTAATCTTGAAGTGTTTTGAGGTGAAATGTGAACGTTGTGTGCAGGCAAGTCCAACCTCATGGACGCCATCAGTTTCGTCCTGGCCGAGAAGACCAGTAACCTGCGCGTGAAGACGCTGAAGGATTTGATTCACGGAGCTCCGGTGGGTAAACCTGCGGGTAACCGGGCGTTCGTGACTATGGTGTACCAGCTGGACAGTGGGCAGGATCTGTCCTTCTCCAGAATCATCATAGGTAACACACATCTAACACATGTGTTGTGTGTGTGAGTGAGTGACAGAAGCTCGTGCTCACTTTGTCTCTTTCACGCGCGTGCTGTGCTGTAGGTTCCTCGTCGGAGTATCGCATCAATAATAAAGTGGTCGGTCTGTCCGAGTACAGCGAAGAACTGGAGAAACTGGGAATCCTCATCAAAGCCAGAAACTTTCTGGTGTTCCAGGTAGGCTGTTTCTCTCTCTACACGATCTCAAGGTGCGATATAACCTGAAACTTGTGAACCGATCGAGCAAAACAACAAATGTAAACTTTTATAACCTCAAACTTTTAATCCAGCTTGTTACGTGTGCTTGACAGAATATGTGTGTCAGAAGTACATTTAGATTAGGGATGTGCATTTTCCACAAATATTACATTCGAATATTTGAGCTCATAAAAAACGAATATTCGAATATTTGTTCATTTAAATTAAATTTATTAGTAATAAGTAATTTTCGGTAAAACATATCTTTTCTTCATTTCTGAACAAGCTTGTCAGGGTATATAAAAACAAGCTTGTACATATACATCCTGTTTTGTAGCGGAGAAGAACATGACACAATTTGTGCAAAAAAAAGGCTCCAATACGTAACTTTAACATTATGCTTTAAACTAAATCGGCATATTTTATCTTGTTCTTCTGGAGGAAAACTAGCATGTCGACATGATCGGGTGAAAGTCAGCTTCTAAGTCTATTAGCTGCAGAGCTGCAGAGAAAACACGCTCTGTCGGCACAGATGTCGCTGGGACACACAAATAACGGTGCGCTAAACGACTAATCTTACTGAAGCACCAGGTTGGCAAAGCATATCTGTTCACCTTACCATCAGCAATAAAATGGCACATTATAGTGACATAGGACTTTGTGTTTAATGCTGTCCAACTGTCAGATGTAATGCACACAAACTCTACCGTCGCTAAAGTAGTTTTGAGTTCGGAAACCATGCTCTCATATTGAAGCTCTATTTTCGCCGTTATGGTTTTGTCGTAATCTGGCTCTAGAAATTGCAAGAGTTCTTTAAATCCTTCTCCCTTAAGGAAACTAAAAGGAAGCATTTCTCTTGAGAACATTTTTGCTATGAGCTGAGTGGTCTTTTCGGTTCGCTCGGGGGTACATCTCCGTCTTTCGGCAGTCGCGAATGCTGTGATGGGCAGCTGTCCGTCTTATTCGGTGGGTCAATAATTACGTTTCGGTGTTTGGACTTCATATGATTCCTTATTGAAGTGGTGCTATGATAATAACTTAGTTTCGCCTGATAAATTTGTTGATCATTTATAACAAAGTAGTTCCAAACTTTGCTGCGTTTACAGGTCGAGGACGCAATTTTGTCATCAAACGCACTCATCTTACTTTCACTGCGCGCTCCACAGCTCCACCCAGTGCATATACGTATAACTCTTAGTATTAGTTTGCGTCCTTGGACAACAGAGCAATATTATAGCAAAATTCGAGTAGCGATTTTATTATTCGATTAAGTACTGCAGTTCAAATATTCAAATTTTTCGAATATTCGTGCACACCCCTAGTTTAAATTAGAGAATGTGTTGTGATTGTTATTAATCCCACAGTTGTGACATAATCCCACAACACAGGCGTGGCATTATAATGGTAACATTGCTTTCTGCAGGAAATTGCAAGACAAAACTGTCAGGACGGGTTTTACAATGAATGTTAATCGCATCCAAATAGAAGTTTGTGTTAACATAATATATGTCTATGTACTCTGCATATTCATTCCTATAAACATAAACATACATGCAAATGAATAAATGTTTAGATATAGTTAAAAGCGATAGGGGCATAAGAGTTTATTTCATTTCATTTAGTTGTCTAATCGGTGCAAGTGCTGGTCACACTGAAACTACAGTCTGAAAGATAAATATATCTAGTGATATGAATATGTGATGTACTGGAGGTTACAGCAGGTAAGGATGACGGACGATGAGTTTGTCATGTGATGTTTCTGTGCAGGGTGCCGTTGAGTCCATCGCTATGAAGAACCCTAAAGAGAGGACGGCTCTGTTTGAGGAGATCTCTCGCTCCGGAGAACTGGCGCAGGAGTACGACAGATGTAAGAAAGAGATGGTGAAGGCAGAGGAGGACACGCAGTTTAACTACCATCGTAAGAAAAACATCGCCGCTGAGCGAAAAGAAGCCAAACAGGAGAAAGAAGAGGTGTGAGATGAATGAGTGAGATGAAGTGTGTCGTGATGACTGTCCTCCGTGAGTCTCTGACGTGAGCTGTGTTGTTGTGTGTGTGTGTTCTGCGCAGGCCGAGCGTTACCAGCGGCTCAAGGACGAGGTGGTGCGCGCTAACGTTCAGTTACAGCTCTTCAAACTCTTCCACAATGAATCTGAGATCGACAAACTGAACCGAGAGCTTGCCCACCGCAACAAAGAGATCGATAAAGACCGAAAGCGCATGGACCGTGTGGAGGAGGAGCTGAAGGACAAGAAGAAAGAGCTGGGTCGAATGATGAGAGACCAGCAGACCATTGAGAAGGAGATCAAGTGAGTCTCAGATATATTCTGCATGTGTTAGATCACAAGCCAAAGCCATGAAGTGTTTCACAAGGCCACATTAACATTCCTCACCCTGGTGATAGTCAGACCTGTTTGCAGGCCTGCGTTTAACTGCTAGCATCATCAGATTGAAACTGGGTTTAATACTACCGCTGGCAGTCGGGGTGCTGATGAGTTTTATGCTCCTCCGAGCTGTTCACCACACACACAAACACACAGATGATGATGAATGTCAATCACATTGAAGTGAAGTTTCTTCAGCTGTGTCTCTTTGGCTTTCAGAGATGAATATCTATCACTTAATGATAGAGGTGTGAACCTACACTGGTGTCACGGTTCGGTTCGATTACGATTATCATGTCATCGATTCGGTTCAATTCGATATCACGATGCATTGACGTCTCAAATTTCAACTTTACTAGTTCACATGTTTGTCAATAGATACAGGCAGTATGAACTGAAACTGTAATTTTACCTGCTCTAATTTGACTATCAAACAAAACTCAAGTCTGGGCTTTAGCATTTGTGGTATTACCCCCTGCGCATGGGAGTTAATCTCATTTAACAGTAGTGGGGTGACAATACACAAAAAAATTCTCAAGAGCAATTTTTGAAGGGGACACAAATAATACAGTCAAAATTGTACAAACTACGACACAAAGCGACAATATGCATTAGGTTCATAGGTTTATCATGCAGACTTGCAGTCATATTACAACTTAACTGAACTTTCCCATACTGTAATACAAGTGAACAAAACAGCTTCATACCATTTATATTTTTTGTCTCTGTTGTGAAGACAGGAAACAAATATAAAATCACAATACCCATGATACTACATGTTAACAATGAGTCACTTTTTAAACACATGTTATCCTGATTTATACTGCAACATCGTCTGATAAAGTCACCGTACATCTACACTAATGAGTGGTTGTTATTTTCCTCTGTAGTGCACTGCCTCCGCCAACAAACTTTGTTCATGTTCGTGTACCCAAACAAACAGTCAGTAACAGTGACGAATGCTTAAAGTCTGTGTTGTACTCATTGATGAATTGCCCGAGTTTCAGTAAACTGAATGTTTAGCTTATCCGCCACGAACATACTGCAGAAAAAATAGATGCTGAGAAGGTCCCCAAAAATAAAACGATGCATGGGAAACGGCTTCGGCGTGTTAGTTGCAGTGTGTGACGTCCTTTGTAACAAGCTAACGTTAACTCGCTAACGTTTACTAGCCAAGTAAGTTATAATCGCTTACATAGCAGATTCATGTAAAATACATCGGTAATCAGCATTTTTTGCAACAACTAATTTATTAAAGAATCAGCATCAACTACATTAAAGAGAATCGCTTCATTTAAAGTGAATAAAATATCTTTCTTACTAGAGTTCAACAACCACGGATGAACTGATCGCATACCTGACTTAAATATGTTCCGCAATGCGCAGGTGAGATGAACGCGGAGAGCAGGCAGTGCACAGTTAGTTTAGGTAAACATAAACATATATGTGACGTAATTGATTTGAGCAGGGGACAACTCTCGGATGTTGGGGAAGTGTCCCCTCCGTCCCCCCGGGATTTACGCCCATTCCCCTGTGTGTTTTATTTGTGTGTGACAACATTTACACACAGTTTGTCTCCTGTCCTGGTCGTGCTTACCGCATTTTTCATAAAAGCCGAAATGTGTCGGCTTTTAAAGTAATTGGAGCATTTTTGATTAAAGCACGTATGCGACGTGACGTCAGAAAAACGTAAGTACGTAATAACCGGTTATGGTCTGTAACTGAACCGATACCGAATCGTCCTCGTTTGCATCGCGATGCATCATAAAAATGATTAATTTCGACACCCCTACTTAATGACTTTATGAAAGAGCCGCAGACGGTCAGCTCAGGGGTGTTCTGATCCTGATACTGTGGTTGGATATCGTGTTGATATGGACATTTTTAGCTGGATCGGGTATCTTAAAGTTGCAGGTTGATCCAAAATCTGATCCTTTGCTGAATAATATTATCAAGCTGTAAGAAGGATGAGCTATTAGAGAACCGCTGAAGAGTTTCAGGCGCTAAATTGTAATATTGTCTAATGTCAAGTGATGGCTTCATGTGAGGAGAAAAGTAAAGATTCTTTTGTAATCCGTCACTCTCATACTCTAGTGTTCAGTGACGGTCAGGAGACCTCTCTTTACAACATGTTCCAATGTTTGAATTATTCTGCACTAGATTTAATAGTTTTTGGGTTTTGTTTTAAATGATTTTATTTTGCTGGAGTTGGGTGTCTTAGGTTAAAGCACTGGAAGCGGTCTCAAAGTAAAAGGCGTCACTCGCACACAATAACTGTTTTTAACCCTCTGATTCATAGGCACAGTTAACTGTTGGAAGGATGCATTTCAGTTTATGTAAAACATATTTACATATAGCAGAATAACATATACTATCTCATAATAAGAAAATGAATGAAGCGCATCATTCTGCACACGGGATGTTTATGGGCCCTTGTGTGCCACTTTACATTAGAGTAGAGATGTACAGTAGTGAAGTATTTTCACTTTTTATAGGAAAAAGCAAAACTAGTATCGGTTTCGACCAAACTTTCAATTCAGGTATTGGAATCAGATCGTAAAGGAAAAACTGGTATCGGCCGTCCCCTGCTGTCATATACACTTTGCTTTCTAGTTGTTGTTTGAAGTGTCCAAGGCTTTAGTTTGCCTCTTTCAGTCAGTCATTGCTGTTTGTTGATGCAGGGAGAAAGATGCAGAACTCAATCAGAAGAGGCCGCTCTACATCAAAGCCAAAGAAAACACGGCACACAAGATCAAAAAGCTGGAGGCTGCACGCAAATCTCTTCAGAACGCCCAGAAATGCTACAAAAAGCGCAAGGCCGACATGGAGGAGCTGGACCGCGAGCAGGGCGCTGTGGAGATGGCTAGACAGGAGTTTGAGGAACGCATGGAGGAGGAGGCTCAGAGTCAGGGACAAGATCTCCAGCTGGAGGAGAACCAGGTACACACATCATCCACTCACAGTTCACATCAGCCACATGACTATATGAAAGACTAAAGACACTCTTTGAGAACGATCGATACCCTGTACAGCGATTACTCTCCTAACACATCTCCCATCAGATCACAGTCTTCATCACTCAGACAGCAAAGATGTGCGGTGTTGCAGAATTGAAATGCTGCTGTTAAATACAAAACGATTCAAAGGATTTCAATCTGATTGCAGATTATGAAAGTGCTGTTCACTTAATGTTGCAATACGACTCAAAGATTTGTTTACATGTGCATGAAATATATACACGGAACTTCTGCGCACAGCTTGGGTTGGCAGATTCGTGTAACAAAACCAGTACTCTGGCCATTCAATACGACCCCAAAACATGTCCCACACTTCCCCTTTAATGCGCTGTGTGTTTGTGTGTGTTAGGTGAAGGCGTATCACCGTCTGAAGGAGGAGGCCAGTAAGCGAGCAGCAACACTAGCCCAAGAGCTGGAGAAATTTAACAGAGACCAGAAAGCTGACCAGGACCGACTGGACCTGGAGGAGAGGAAGAAGATTGAGACCGAGGTACAGATGCAGTCTTTTACCTGTGATGTGAAGTGTATCTGTATGAAGTGATCTCATTTCATTCGATGTGTCATGCCATGACAATAAAGAGATCAAATCTTATCTAAAAAAAACAGGTTTGCGTTAACTAATGCTACGCTTATGTGAAAGAGACATTCAAGTGATTCTTTGTCCTTTTGACAACTTTCATGTACACACAACAGCGTTCTTAAAACAATCCGTGTTCTCTGAGATCCAGGAAAATTCAGCTATATCACGCATACCAGACCAGTAGTGGTAATGTCGTCATGCCTGCGCACAAACACGTGTCCAGGTTTAACCCAACCCAGTCTATGTGTAGTTAAACATGTTGTTGTGTAAATTGATGTTTGCATGTATAGTGTGAGAAATAGACAGACAGTGTTGTATCTACAGGCTAAGATCAAGCAGAAGATCAGAGAGATTGAGGAAAACCAGAAACGCATTGAGAAGCTGGAGGACTACATCACCACCAGCCGGTACACACACACATCACATCACATCACATGTCTGATAAACATGTGTCACGTGCACATGAACATCTCTGACATTCCTCTGGGTTTCTGCTCTCCAGACAGTCTTTGGATGAGCAGAAAAGGATGGAGGAGGAGCTGACAGAGGAAGTGGAACAGGCCAAACGAAGAATCGATGAGATAAACACGGAGCTCAACCAGGTGAGAGTCAGAGCTCAGTTCACAGCCGTTCTTCAGCTGTTTATTTCTATAACCCTTTTCACAGTAGAGCAATGTAAAACACGCATCAATAAAAGCTGCTCTCGACAAGGTTAGGTTGACAAAGTAAGTTACTATGGTTACTGATTCTAAGTATGAGTACCTCTCCTTTAGAAACAGGCTTGAGTTGCCCTGCTTTCTCTGTTTTAACAAACCTCACATTCTGAAGCAGAAAACCCAAAGTTTCCCTCACATCAGGGTTTATTTACTAAAGCCCCCGATTGTTCCAAACCTGTACAACATATCTTTGTTCTGCTGAACACAAAGAAAGATATTTGGAGACATGTTATCAACTCTGATTTCTGGGACATCATTGACTAGCTCAGTAAGGAAAATGAAAGTGCTAGTCAGAGGTTTGCTTTGCTAATTTCTTCAACATTTAACAGAACAGAAAGAGATTTCAAGAATAATGTTTCCTTCTACAGAAATGTGAAGAAAGCTTGAATGAGATTGTGATGTGATGTTGTGTGTGGTGCAGGTGATGGAGCAGTTGGGTGATGCTCGTATCGACAGACAGGAAAACAGCAGACAGCAGCGTAAAGCTGAGATCCTGGAGAGCATCAAGAGACTTTATCCTGGATCAGTGGTGAGGAATCACACCCGTCCCTCACGCTCTCATCTCTCTCACACACACACACACACACACACACACACACACACACCGACCCACGTTTCTTTCTCCATTCTCCAGTACGGCCGACTGATTGACCTCTGCCAGCCAACGCAGAAGAAATTCCAGATCGCCATCACCAAAGTTCTGGGCAAGAACATGGACGCCATCATCGTGGACTCTGAGAAGACGGGTCGCGACTGCATCCAGTACATTAAAGAGCAGCGCGGGGAGCCCGAGACCTTTCTTCCTCTGGACTACCTGGAGGTGAGGACGTGTCTGTGCTCGTGTTTCATCAGATGGAGTGTCACGTGCTGACCGTGTGTGTGTTCTGATGTGCATCACAGGTCAGACCCACAGACGAGAAGCTGCGCGAGCTGCGCGGTGCTAAACTTGTGATCGACGTGATCCGTTACGAGCCGCCACACATTAAGAAAGCTCTGCAGTACGCCTGTGGAAACGCTCTGGTGTGCGAGAACGTGGAGGACGCTCGCAGAATCGCCTTCGGAGGACCGTATAGACACAAGGTATGAAGAGAAAGACACCACAAGGACTTTTTATTCACTCCTTCACTTCATCATGAGCGGTGACAGCTGAAATGACTGAAATCATGAATACCACATCAGTCCTGAACATTCACACACACATCACATGTATGTATATGATGAAGAAGGGAGAACCTCAAGCTCTAGTCCCTTCATTCTGCACGAAGAACGAAAAATCCTGAAAAGATCGTGAGGGAATCTGACATTTGTGGCTGCTGTAATAATTGAGTGTGTTTGTCTGTCAGACGGTGGCTCTGGATGGGACGTTGTTCCAGAAGTCTGGTGTGATCTCTGGTGGTGCCAGCGATCTGAAGGCCAAAGCTCGCCGCTGGGATGAGAAAGCTGTGGACAAACTGAAGGAAAGAAAGGAGAAACTCACCGACGAGCTGAAAGTAAGCGTGCGCACACACACACACACACTTCAGGTGAGAGGTCGACTGATGAATGTCATGTTTCATGTGTGTGTATCAGGAGCAAATGAAGGCCAAGAGGAAGGAGGCGGAGCTGCGTCAGGTGCAGTCTCAAGCTCACGGCCTACAGATGAGACTGAAATATTCTCAGAGTGACCTGGAGCAGACAAAGACCAGACACCTGTCCCTCAACATGCAGGTACATGAGCTGGAGAGCAGACTGATGTGGTGTTAGGATTGGGGATGATGTTGGAAGGAGTTTGATCTATAAATCTGAAGGGCTTCCCCATCAATCTCGATGACCACTAAACCCTCTTTTAGTCCAGCTGACTGACTGGTGGTGTTGTGTTTAAATGTGTTGGCCATCAGAAGGAAACACTGCCTGATCTAACTGCACTGGAAGTTTCAGTCTCCAGGGGTTTTCTGTATATTTGTCTGTTACTGTCCAGTGAGGAAATGAAAAGAGCGATGATGGGCTGCCTGTGGGTAGATGTGTCTTTTGACTTTGAATGATGTTAGTTCTGGATCATACATGACAAACGGTCCATTAGCTTGAAATGATAGAGCAAACCAGAGACAGAGAATCGAGACAATCAAATCTTTCCATTAATACCTATCATTTCTTATTTCAGGAAAAGTCTAAACTGGAGAGTGAGCTTGCTAACTTTGGTCCTCGCATCAATGACATTAAGAGAATCGTCCAATCACGTGAGCGAGACATGAAGGACCTGAAGGACCGTATGAATGTGGTGAGAAACATCATCTCCGAAACTGAAGGATAACTATAATATCACAAGATGAGCTGTCGTGCTCACGTTCATGTTTGAAATTATTCTAAAGCATCAGCCGCCAAAAAAACACACGTACCTCTGGAGTTGTGCTGTGCTCAGTCTTTGTGCTCGTGTCATGTTCTTTCAGGTAGAGGATGAAGTCTTTGTGGAGTTCTGTAAGGAGATCGGCGTGCGTAACATTCGTGAGTTTGAGGAAGAGAAGGTCAAGAGGCAAAATGAGATTGCAAAGAAGCGGTGAGATTTCTGAAACCTGAAAAAGGTTTATTGATGGTGAGAGACGTGCGTATCCATGACTGCTAATCTCTGATCTCATTAGACTCGAGTTTGAGACTCAGAAGACGCGTCTGGCCATCCAGCTGGACTATGAGAAGAACCAGCTGAAGGAAGACCAAGAGAAGGTCATCATGTGGGAGCAAACGGTGAAGAAAGACGAGAATGAGATCGAGAGATTGAAGAAGGTAAGAGCATAGAGATCGGTGGGTCTGGTGATCATGCCCCTGTGCACGCTCGCTCAACTTCATCTGCTTCAACAGGAAGAGCAGAGGAACATGAAGATCATAGACGAGACCATGGCACAGCTGCAGGATCTCAAAAACCAACATCTGGCCAAGAAGTCTGAGGTGAACGATAAAAACCACGAGATGGAGGAGATCCGGAAGAAACTGGGCGGTGCCAACAAGTAAGATCCGTCAGCACACCTGCAGATGTTTGGGATGTGATGATGTGATGTGATTGGTGTCTGCTCTGTCAGGGAGTTGACGCAGCTGCAGAAGGAGGTGACCGCCATCGAGACCAAACTGGAGCAGAAACGCAGTGACAGACGCAACCTGCTGCAGGCCTGTAAGATGCAGGACATCAGACTGCCGCTGCGCTCGGGAACGATGGATGACATCAGTCAGGAAGAGGTACCGCTTCACACACACACATGTTTTGTATATAGGGCTGTCACTCTCCAGTGTTTGGTAGTCCAGTAATCCCATGTATTTGTATCAGTTCAGAGAGAGAGAGAGATGATGCACATTCATTTGATTCATTTCATCCTAAATCCTCCCACCACGACTACAGTGACTACATTTCTCATTCCTTCCTAATTGTTCTGACGATAACTGATAAATTTGCAACTCACTAGATTTAGTGACTTTATGTTTGCTATAATATGCTAGGCTATCAATTATAGTATGCTGAACTGGTTGCATCTATTCATTTTTTTACTATTTAACAATCACATTCCGTTTCCTGCCGCTTCATGTTTGTGTTTGTGGAAATGTCCCTTTGATAACAGACTGCTGCGTGTATACAAGAGTTTGTAACAACATGAATGAGTGTGTGCAATGAACGTCCTCACATACTTCTAAGAAATTAGCGTTTAGTTGATGGTGAGGATTGTTCATTATCACCAATATAAACAGGATGGTTTTCTTCGGTCACAAGGCTTTGTGTTGTTTCTAGGCCTATTGTTTAAGTGCGTGACACACACGTCTGTGAGTCTCACAGGACCCAAAGCATTTGATGAAAAACCTGCAACAAGATGAATGTGTGTTTTAATCCTACTACACCATGTGTTACATAAATCCAGGTGTTACTTCTGTGTTTGTGGTGGGAAATATCACACTTCAGAGGTGTGGGTTAGGGTCGTTTGTTACCGGAAACTGCGCTTCTTGTATAATCACAAGTAGTCGACACGTACAAATGTGATTGAGTTTTTTTAACCGGGTACTGGACCTGAATGGAGTAATGTTGACAGCCCCACACATACACTGCTGCGTGCTGAAAGTGTTTTATTGTAAACTGTAGATCTTCAATCCGAAGGGCTAAGGTGCTGTGGTGCTGCTCAAATGTCCTTGGATTTGTTTCTTTTGGGGGCTTTTTGGTTTGTGATGCCATGAGTACATGTAAAGCTGATGATGTCACAGGAGGGCTTTAAACACTGTGTGATATGTTGTAGGGAAGCTCTCAGGCTGAAGAGAGTCTCAGCAGCAGTCAGAAGACCTCCAGCACTGTCCTGGCTAAAGAAGCTCTCATCGAGATCGACTACAGCAGTCTGTCTGAGGATTTGAAGGTACGTCTATCAAAAACCTGTTAGCAGTGATGTGTGTTTGTGTGTGATGTCACGTGACTGGATTTCCTGCAGGACTCGCTGGCAGAGGACGAGGTGAAAGGGGAGATGAACACCTTACAGCAGAGACTGAATGAACAGCAGAGCATTCTCCAGAGGATCAGCGCTCCTAACATGAAGGCCATGGAGAAACTAGAGAGCGTGCGAGACAAGTTCCAGGAGACCAGCGACGGTCAGCCCCTCCGCTCGTCATGTGTTCACAGGTGGCCTGTCAATATCACATGATTGATCTCTGTTTGCTTTGTTGATTGAACACCACAGAATTTGAAGCAGCCAGGAAGAGGGCGAAGAGAGCCAAGCAGGCGTTCGAACAGATCAAGAAGGAGAGATTTGACCGTTTCAATGCCTGTTTTGAGTCTGTGGCCACCAACATTGATGAGATCTATAAAGCCTTGTCTCGCAACAGCAGCGCCCAGGTACCTGAGCTCAGCGCTGGTAAATGCCGCCCGCCTGCGTCTCCTCCAGTGATGAAAATCTGTGTGTGTGTCATTGCAGGCGTTCTTAGGTCCTGAGAACCCAGAGGAACCGTATCTGGACGGCATCAACTATAACTGCGTGGCTCCGGGGAAACGCTTCAGGCCTATGGACAACCTGTCTGGAGGAGAGAAGACTGTGGCGGCACTGGCCTTGCTCTTCGCCATTCACAGGTACACGTGGAGCACCTTTCTGTCGTTTGAAACGCGTCCGCCGCTCTTCTCCTCACTGACACATGTCTCTCTCTTACAGCTATAAACCTGCTCCGTTCTTTGTGCTGGATGAGATTGATGCTGCGCTCGATAACACCAACATCGGCAAGGTGAGTGTTGTTGTGACACCACATCTTCATTCAGTACTGCTGCGTGGACAGATGTTTGTCACTTTGGACACAGAAGTGCTGAATTAACAGAAGGTCAAAAGTGATGTATGGGTTCATCTCTTCAAACACAACCCGAGCGCCAGAGCCAGTGATTCCAAATAAAACACTGAAAGATAAACATTCTCTTCTCGCAGATGTTCATGACTTTATTTCCTCACAAACTAAACCTTCACTGCAGATCCGTAGCGAACGTGACGTTTGAACCTCGGCCCTCTGCGCACGTGCACACCCCAACACACACACATAATATTCCACAGTAAACTAAGAGACTTTACCTGACTGTGCTGTCCTATAGAAGTGCACATACATCATTATACCACATGACAAATTAACAATGCTAATCCAGACTTGAAACAAAACAAGCAGAACACAGCAAGACAGTTCTCACCAAAATAACACACAATACAAACACAAATCATTATTACTCATGTGCATGATGATTGCTGCCCACGTGTATGTGCTCTCCATCAGAATAATGGGCCACGTGACCAACACTGCCTCCCAGTCTGATCATAAACCAACACAGACCAGCATACACAAGACCAGTTTAACACCTCATGAGAGCTCTCAGCGAAGAACAACTACACCAGCAGACAGTGAACACAAATCATTATTATAAATCTTCATATTAAACCATGTGAGATGGTGGTCTAGTGGGTTAAACCACTGAACTGGTAAATCAAAGGTTGCTGGTTCGATCCCAGCAGCCACCACCAGTGTGTCCTTGAGCAAGACACTTTACTCCATGTTGCTCCAGGGGGATTGTCCCTGTAATAAGTGCACTGTAAGTCGCTTTGGATAAAAGCGTCCGCCAAATGACTAAATTATAAAATTATAATTAATTATAAACTGGTAACGTTACACATAAATAAACGTATGGAACTGACCGTAGTTAATAGATCATTTATATGATTAAATGTCACTGATATGCAGAATAACAGCAAAAATGTTCAATTTAAGACCGACCACAGTCAAAATCACATTAGCAAACAGAATAATTTGAGTCACAGTGGCCTTACACATCATAACTCACTTACAATCTGATGACTTGATGGTAAAGTCTTCCTCCTGTTGTTTGATTGAACGATGTTTATCAGAACATTGTTCTTTAATTTTAAGATTTTCAGATTTGTCAGATTTGACATTCATTGTATCTTCTGTTCGTGTCACTTTAAGTGTGATGTCATCATTGAATTGAAATGGAAAGACTTTCAGTACACTGCAGTTCTCTTGTTTGTTGTGTTGTGTAGGTGGCAAACTACATCAAAGATCAGTCGGTCCTGAACTTCCAGGCCATTGTGATCTCCCTGAAAGAAGAATTTTACACCAAAGCCGACTCGCTGATCGGAGTCTATCCTGAGGTCAGAGTTCACACACATACATTGTGTTTATTATGCCCTAACTCACTCACTCACTCACTCACTCACTCTCTGTCTGTTTAAACAATAGCAAGGAGACTGCGTTATCAGTAAGGTCTTGACCTTTGACCTCTCCCAGTATCCCGATGCCAACCCCAATCCAAACGAGTGAAGACTTCCTCACATTCCCAGAAACATTTCTTATGTTTCTTTTGCTGTGTAGTCTCTAAGGATCACTGTAGCTTCTTAAATTCTCTCACTCAATTCTTATTAGTCTCTTATTTACTCAGATAGAACGTATTTTCTGCTTTTGTATTGCTTTTTTGACATTGTTTGTTTTTGTATTGTGTATCATCAGGCATGTCATTGAAATCAGACTTCTCCAGACTCTCTTTCTCTTCGTATTGTTTCCTTTTAAAGCTGAACACATATTAGGGAAAGAGATGCAGTTTTTTAACTGTAACCCTTACTCTAGGAAAATAAACCGCTTTCAATAATATGTGCACACGTCTGAGTTGATCATGATACACACAACACATCACTAGTTGCTGGAATGATTTATAAAGAAAGCTCAGGTCCAGTCAAGTTTATTATACCGCTTTTTCCCATTCCCAATAGTATCAACGCAGCTGTACATATAAAAACACTTTTTACAAACAAAAAGACCTTTTAAATACACAGAGTAGATAAAGATAGGAGCTTGAAAGCGATACACACATGCATCTATATGGGGCTGGACGATTCATCGAGAAAAGCTATAACCCGCCTCATTTCCCCATGTTGTTATTTCAGTTACTTGTCCTTTAACATCCATGAGTGCCGCCACCTCACCTTTCTTATCATTATATCTAAGACATCATTAGAAATTGTTAAATGTTTACTTTTATGTGTGCACATGCACAATAACAACAAAACCTTGTGATTTTGAAAAATAAAGAAAATAAACAGGCCGTCCTTGTCTGTGCTTATCTCTTTCTGAAACACATCACTGAACTGATCCAAAACTCTGCAAAAACTTCATACACAAACATGACACACATTTTAAAAGAAGCTTCCGTTTCATTCAAATCAAATATTCAGTGTTTAAGGCATGAACGTTTCTCAGCTTGTTGCCGTATGAATAGAATTCTCTGAACTATCCAAACATGTTCATCCCTCCCAAATAAAACATCAAGATTCTTCATCAAATATATGGATTTTACACATGCGGCGGATTCGTCCGTTACAGAGAGGAAAAGTTTAATTTCACTTGGAAAACAATCTTAACTCCAGTGATGATTTCATTATGAAGAGCAGCTGCATCCATCTTTCTTACCTGAGTGAGTTATTTCTTTCTTTCTTTCTTTCGTTATGTTCATCGTTACTTCAAATAGTTCACAAATAAGACTTTTAGTGATAGACGTTATTAGCAGTCTTTTTCTGAACTTAAACAGATCTGAAGCAGAAAGCATCGGCCGCAGTTTAAAGTTGGAAGACACACGGATGAGATGTGAGCTCTAGCAACACTCATGTTCTTAACCGTGGAGCACGACTCATATACTCCGTTGTGTTCACTGACATCAGAACTTTTTTGAGATTACTTTCCCTGGAAGACATCAGTTAGTAAAATGTTGTGAAATAAACTCCCAGAGCAACTGTGGAGATGAAGTTCATGTGTTCATGTTCTAATACAGCGCAGACGCAGACAAATCCATGAGAATCACTTGTGTAGCATGTTAAACTGTGCTGTTCATTCACACGCAGAACAGACGACATGTGTAAATAACAGGATGATTTAGTTAAAGTATATGGACTTGATGCAGCCGGACAAGAAGTTTTACTCTCAAAATAGACTAAAACTAAGTACGGTATATGTCACACTGTACAGGAGTGTCAGGCGCACATCTGTTTAAACCACCAAAGAAACTGCTTTCAGCCTTTGGACTTGATACATACTGTGACACGCGCTAGTCAGACAGCATACACTGTCAAGTTTATTAGATTTACAAAGCACATTTAAAACAACCTTGGTTGACCAAAGTGCTGTACAAAGTTTCCTATAGTATGTCAATGAACCGAAATGAACATTATACCTTTACAAGACACAAAAACGCACAAGAAAACAGATTTAAAAGACTTTTGAACTAAGACACTGTGTGTGCTGTTTTGAAAAATATTGGCAATTTGTTCCACATTTTTGGGCCAGCTACTGCCAGCGCTCTGTTTCCCCTACATCATAGTCTAGATCTGGGCACCCTTAGAAGATAACCGGTCTGTGATCTGAGCTATACAACAGTATAAAACAATAAACAAGGCCAGTTCACCACACCTTTAAAGACACTATTAGTTGGTTTATGGTAGACCTTATGCAATGAACTTCTGCATAGATGTTGTGAGGGGTAAGACTGTTCATCAGGGAACCATATGATGATGCTATGAGAAATTGCTTTTATGCTTTTATGCTTTTATGAAATTGATGTGTTCAAGTGACCAGATTAACAAGTCGTACAAGAATTTCAATTGTGATCTGAGAAATGCATGAAATCGACAGAGAAAAACTCCAATAACACAGAATTTAACACAAGTCATTGTTATCATATGATTATCATATTTAAATGTTATCACGGTACCGTGAGCGTGCATGAAATCTGATTGTGTAAGCACAAATATTAGACTAGACTGAAAACAATGGAGTCTATAGTGAAGTTTATCTCCTGCTGAACAGTGGTATATCACAGTGACATTCTTCTTGGTTCGATTTAAACAACATCACGGTTTAATGAAAATGCATGTAGGGTTTAAAGCTGCACATTAAAGTGGAAAATAAAGTGATGAGACATGTTGAGTGTGTTTCAGTCCCACGGTGTTCCTCATCAAATATTTAACATTCACAAAAGTTGTGTGATGTTCCATTTGTCTGTGCAGGAACGTGCGTTTCATCATGTGTGAACACATTCTACAGATCATTGGTGTGCTATATTGTGTGTTATCACCATCAATTCACATCTGTGGGAATGTTTCAGATGCTTGACTTCAGTGTTCACAGTTGAATCTTCTGCACACACGCACGCATGCACGGACACACACACACACACACACACGTCTGGTTTACTATCTCCTTGGGGACAGTCCATAGACAGTCCATAGGCGTGATGTTTTTATACTGTACAAACTGTATATTTTATCCCCTACCGCTAACCCAAGCCCTAAACCTAAAGTCTTTTGCTGATATTTTTAGAAATGTTTTTTTTAGATGATCGTTTTGTACAATTCATAAGCTTTTGTGCCCGTGGAGACCTCAATTTTGATCCTCACAATGACACGAGTCCCCATGAGTTAGTGTGTATTCAGGTTTAGGTCCCCGCCGGGATATAAAACATGTCCACACTCACACACACAAGTTCAGATAGTGTGTGTTGAGTAATATCTGGTGTGCCTCCTCCAGTGCAAACACACACTGTACCTGCGTTATACTGCACAGACACACACACGTCTCTCTCTAAGATGGAGCTGACTCAGAATCCTCTGGAGAAGATCTGGGTGCCATGGATGAACAGCAGATTGACAGGCAGGAGAGGCTGTAAGAGATCACATCTCTCTCTCTCTCTTTCTCTCTTTCAAAGTTACTCCACTATTTGTTTTGTAATCGTTTTTGTGTTCATAAGATAATCTCTCTAATAAACCATTCATTGCTCAAAATCCTTCTCTAAAATATATATTAATATGTTTTATTAAGTACTTTAAAGAGCTTAATCACATTCTGGGATGTAAGATTAAGTAAAAATCATTTGTGTGTTTTATTGTTTGACGTGTGTGAGTTGGTTTTGTCCTCTGGGCTGTTCACCTCAACAGAGTCCAGTGTACTGTCCTTTACACACACGTGCACGCGCACACACACACACTCAACGTAAAAATGAATTGATCTATAAATGCAGCAGCAGAGCAAATCAGTGTTTGGAGATGTATAGTGTCAAAAGTTTTGTTTAATTGAGACCCCAGGAGGGACAAAAAGTCATTCAACAGTAATGTGAAAGACTGACAGCATGAAAAAAAATTGACGTCATTACATAAAAATAATTTTTAGAAATAAGACTGTTTTGTTTTTAAATATGAATCTAAACTGCAGTATTTGACTAAAAAATACAGAGAAACCTTTCTGGTATTTTCACCTGTTTCTACAGATTCCATTTTCTGAAAATAAATGCAAAAAGAAACAATATTTTAAACTGAAATTTGAGAGAACTGTTGTGAGTAGTTTACAGCATGAAAGAAAAATGATCATTTAACTGAACACATACTTAAAAGAGTACATTTTAAAATCAGAAAGACGGTCTCTGAAATGGTCTAAGGCTGGATAAGCTGCTGCTCTCATTACACTGGGAGTAATGGGCTCTCCTAAAACTTCTCTATTTAACTTCACTTAACTAACGCTATTGTAGCTGACTTTATTCTAATTTAAAGTATTCAGTGCGTTAGGGTTAGGGTTCTTGCAAACGCACAGAATAATGATCCTGAACTACAAGAACCGAGCAAGACAATTGCTTCTCCAGTTAATGTGGATAACACTGGTGTAAAGTATATGAGAATGGGTTATCGTTCCGCAGTGTCCCTAGCAGTCTTCAAGGGGACAAGCTGCAATTAATTATTTTTACTTCTCTTCGTCATGTATTCTTACAGTATTCCCATGATAATCCATTAAGACATCTGGGGAGAATAAAAAACACTTCTCAGATTGTTGGAATTTGCCTACTGGACCAGTATAAGAACAGATGAATGGGAGTACTGTAAGGCCTGTCAAATGTACAAACCTAATCTGTCAAAACTGTCAGGACTTTTGCCGTCCACACTTATGGTGGAGCCATGTTACATGCTGGGAGTGATGGGACTGAATGGGGCACTTCCAAAGAGTTGAAACAACATGAACACCTGCTTGTTATGGTAGACAACTGGTCCAAGTGTGTGGAGTTATTACGCTTGCTCACAGCTAAAGCTCCACAAATAGCTCTCTAGATGGGGAACGCCAACTTACCTTGTTTCTGACCAAGGAGCACAGTTTACATCGCAGCTAATAAACCCAGTTTCTAAACAATGGGGAGTTGCTCAAAAACTCACAACAGCATACCATCCGCAAACAAATTTATAGAAAGAATCAATCGAAACATCAAAACCTTGATGGCTTCCTATGTGGTAGAGCACCACCAACAATGGGACCGTTGGTTGGCTGTGTTCAGATTTGTAATCAACCCAAGTGGCATGAAAGTACAGGATTCAACCACCTGACCCCAGCAGCTCTATCTATGAAATATTTGAAAGTCAGTAAAATGTGATCCATTTGGTAAGGGAGAACGTAGAAGGAGCTCAGACCAAACGAAAACGATACTATGATCTAAAAAGAAAATCCACCCACTTCAAGGTAGGGGATATAATTTGGCTCTGTCCTCATCCATTGTCCAAAACAGACGAAGGATTTAAGTTAAAACTGTCTGCTAAATGGAAAGGTCCAGCCAAACTTGAGAAATGTTTGGTTCATGTAAATTTTGTTGCGTCTTTTCTTGAAGATCTTGAAAATGTTGATGCGTATCTTATCTTACAATACTTCCTTTCAGATCGTATCTTATTCAGATCTTATCTACACACACACCTGCTCCATTCATCACTCCCAGGTCACCCCGCTGCACACATCATATCATTTCCTCATCACACTTAATCTTGACCTAACTTCTCCAGACACTAAACATGCTTCCCCAGTGGTGCAAATCTAAAGATCCTACTGACGTCTATCTCTATCAGTCTCTCCTCACCTGTTTCTCTGCTGATGTCTCCTCTGCAAAAACTAAAAACGACCACAATAAAATCAACAACTCCCCTTTCTTGCTCTCTATAAAATCTTTCTTTGACCGCCTGCCCCCTCACCTCCATCAGACTTAACAGCTGATGATTTTGCCGGCGCCGCCACTGCCTCTGGAACATGCACAAACCCCAGACACACGCTCGGACCAATCTGAAGATGACATTTCCAAGGTCATCTCTTCTAACCACCCGACTACCTGCCAGCCAGATCCCATTCACACTCATCTCCTCCAGGCCATCTCTTTGACCCACATTATCAACTCATCTCCCCCCACCTGTACATTTCCCACAGTCTTCAAAGAGGCCTGTATTACCCCGCTACTGAAGAACAGAACAACCTCCTGGACAGCAACCAGTCTGGTTTCAATAGTGGTCATTCCACCGAGACTGTGCTGCTCACGATCATTGAAGCCCTGAGACTGGCAAGAGCTACCTCTAACTCTTCTGTACTCATCCTACTGGATCTATCTGCTGCCTTTGACACAGTTAACCACCACATCCTCCTCCTGTCGACCCTGAAGGCTATGGATGTCTCTGGAGTGGTGCTAAAATGGTTCAAGTCTTACCTCACAGGCAGGTCATTTAGAGTATCCTGGAGAGGTGTGGTGTCTGAGTCCCAACATCTCAATACAGGGGTGCATCAGGACTCAGT
The DNA here is from genome assembly GCF_015846415.1 of Triplophysa dalaica. Taxonomy (NCBI): domain Eukaryota; kingdom Metazoa; phylum Chordata; class Actinopteri; order Cypriniformes; family Nemacheilidae; genus Triplophysa; species Triplophysa dalaica. Next base: position 160,128 of record NC_079561.1, on the reverse strand, counting down.
GCTTGGACCGTTGCTCTTTTCCATATACATGACATCCCTAGGATCTGTCATTTGGAAACATGGCTTTTCTTATAACTGCTGTGCAGATGATACACAACTCCACCTGTCATTTCAGCCTGACGATCTGACTGTTTCTGCGCGCAAGTCAGCATTATGTTGTTCCATTTGCTTTGTTTACCTCATTTGTAAGTCGCTTTGGATAAATTCGTCTGCTAAATGTGATGTAAATGTATCATGTTCAAAATCTGAAAAGCTGTCTTGGGTATGTTAAACCTTTCTCTGATTTGAAGGGGTTCAACCTGTTACATGTTATATTGTAGCCATAGTTGTATTCCTCACCAGTAGGGGGAAACGTTGATTGAGGTCAGAAGCAGCTTTTAAGATAAGCAGGTGGCAGAAAAATATTACTGGCGTTTGTGTTCAAATACCCCCACTTGCGGTCTTAGCCACTTGAGAGCAGGTGTGCGCAACAGGAAGTAAGAGTGCAAGTCTGTCACATGTCTTAAAAACATGCTTAAAAGAAGTGTCCGATACAGATCCTGATTTGACACTATCACTGTTTGTTTTCCTGATCAATGTAGAATTACATATATTTCATTGCCAGAGGTGGAACCCTAAATATTTTTACATTCAGGTACATTTGCAAATATCTGTATTTTTTATCATTTATTTTTACTTTATTACATTCTAAAGCATATATCATACTTATTAATCCACTACATTTCATCAATTAATGTTGTTTTTGTCTTTTACTTTTTTTAAGTAGATGGGTACTAGATTTTAATGTACATAAGTACTGAATGAAAGGAGTACTGGAGTAGAAGTAGGTCTATGCTTTATGATGTAGTGAGGTAATTGTTTATAAAACGTAAAACAGTCTCAAAGTACAGATACTTGAAAAATGTACTTTAGTAAAGGTAAATCTACTACTATCCATCTCTGTTTGTTGTACAAAACTATCACAGTATATCAAGTGAAGCGAGTGCTCCTGCACATCCCGGTCACAGAATGATGCGCTTAATGCATGCGCTTCTGTGTTTATTACAGTTATGCGCATCGCGGCCGCAGAGTGATGGCCTTTTTATACAAAACATGGAGTGACCCCTAGCGGTAAGGATGAATATAGCCCCAAGAATTGAATGTCTTGTGGCAGGCATTGACTCTTATGTCAATTGTTACTAGTTTTCCTGTAGCCCAGTGGTTTCATGGCACTAACAACGGCAAGGTCATGGGTTCGTATAGGGTATATTGTCAATTTCGGACAGGCGTACTGGAGCAGGTTGGGTCTTAGCTTCCCAGGACAGATGATCTCAAGGAGACGGGCTGAAGACTTAGGATGTACTGTAATGTGTTTGTTGCAGCATCAGTGCCACAGTTCACCAACTCTCCTACTATGATTGTGATGGTCGGTCTGCCTGCTCGTGGAAAGACCTACATGTCCAAGAAACTTACACGCTACCTCAACTGGATTGGAGTTCCCACTAAGGGTGAGAGTTTTCTATGAGCTGATGAGATTTGATGTTATTATTGACAGCTTTAATAATGGCTGGTATAAGGCCTTTATATCATTCCATTCAGCAATGAGTTGTTTTGTCAGGGTTTAGAATTACCCCTGAATCAGTTCATGGACTCTGATGACAGATGTGATATTCATTTATCAGTGTTTAATGTGGGACAGTACCGTCGAGACGCCGTCCGCACCAATATGAGTTATGAATTCTTCCGGCCAGATAATGAAGAGGCCATGAGGATTCGCAAGTAAGAAACAATCTCTCTTTTGACCTGTTCTTGTGACTGTGCTCTTTTATGTAATTTATGTGTATGTTTAGAGCATGTGCTCTGGCAGCATTAAAGGATGTCTGCTGTTACTTCACCCAAGATCACGGACAGGTGGCGGTAAGTGTACATACACACACGCGACAAGTGGTGTATAGCTGGATTCTCTCCAGTGTTTTCAGTTTATTTTTGGTGGTCAAATATGGTCAGTAGACAGCTTTGAATATTCACATGAAATGTTGCCTGCAGGTCTTTGATGCCACAAACACCACGTTAGAACGCAGACAGGTCATTTTGAGCTTTGCCAAGGAGAACGGCTATAAAGTAAGTTTTACTTCTCTTACATGTAAAGGTGGGTAGAGTAGCCAAAATCTTTAAGTAACTAGAGAAATTTTAACTCAAGTAAAACTATTTTAAAAACGTCTTGTAAAAGTAAGTACTAGCTAATTTCTAGTTACTTTGGATCTGATTATATACTATCAATATTTTTAATAATAATGCCAATATTTTTTGATTTTTTAATATATTTGAATCTATATTTTGAATCATTATTTTTATCATCATAAGCTGATGTCTTTGCAATATACACACAGACACTAACAAATAGACAAACACAGAAGAGACAAACATTTCTGTAAAATTCATCTAGCTCGAATTTCATTATCCTGTTTTGTAGTTCTGAGGACAGGGTCATGACAGTATCATATCTTTTGTGGTTGTTGTGTTCTGTGTGGAAGCATGCTACCTTTCTTGTGACTTTGCATCACATGCTCTCCTGTTTCCAGGGGCCCGTTTCAATAAGGAAGTTCAACCAACACCGAGTTAAAATCTGAACTCTAAGTTGATTTACTCAGAGAATCTCTACTCTCAGTTTTCAGTTTCAGACCAGCTGATTTGAGTTAGTTCAAGCCACTCGGAGAAAGTTCACACTAGGTTACGCGCGTGCAGCATGGCTATAAAAAGCCATCATCAATTGAGTGAAGATAGCACGATTCACCATGGCAACGGCACGTGACAAACAGCGCTCTGTTTATTTCTCGCCAATCGAATTGAAAATACTGTTACAAGTGTACAGTGAATATGACACATATTTAGAAAAAAGAGCAACACAGCCACAGCAGTGGGAGAAAATTGCTGCACGTGTTAATGCACAAGTTTATGTGTCAATCACTTATTTTGTTGAAACTGTGAAAATGGGAATTATATCTAACTCTCTCGCTCTCGCTGTCTCTATCGCTCTCAAGTAGCTGCAATCCTTCTGCAATAAAAGATCTAGGCAGCAGCTGAATATGAAATACAATAACATCATTCATTCAGGAAAGTTTAAAGAAATAAAATGCTCTTGCTAGTAGGATGCCTGATTGGGAAATGTTAAATATACCACTTAAACTGGTCTTAAAAGTTAAGATAAAACGTGCCTCACAATTCTCTCCAGACATAAATTTAACTCTCTGCGAATTAATGCAGCTTCCTCATCTATGGGTTCCTGAATAAACGGACATGCCATTTTAAATTCTGTTTGACTAAATTGAGCGCGGGAACACGAATCAATAAACAACTGACGTATGCAATTTCAACACCGCTCGCGCTTCTCAAAGGGGTAGAGATTGTAACATACCCTGGGTTTGCGGGAATAAAACCTGCCCTGAACCAGGTTAGGTTCACGGAGAATGTTACTCTGGTTACTCACTTTGAGTATAAGATACCTCGATTTCTGAAATGGGCTTGACTTACCCCGCAGTTGCGAGTTTGACATACCTCACGTTCAGAAACCAAAAACCCTGAGTATTCCGTTTTCTGGGGTTGACTTACTCCGAGTTTGCACTTACCCTGCTTTCTGAAACGGGCCCCAGTAATCTTGCCCTTAGTGTTTCATTCCCCTCACATGCCCAGTGTCATTATCCCTAGTTCATTTCCCCCATTTAAGGCCCACATCTGTGGCATTGTGCTGTGTGATAAAACTGCACATTTTAGAGTGGCCTTTTATTGTGGCCAGCCTAAGGCACACCTGTGCAATAATCATGATGTCTAATCAACAGCTTGATATGTCACACCTGTGAGGTGGATGGATTATCTGGGCAAGAGAGAAGCGCTCATTAACACAGATTTTGACAGACTTGTGAACAGTATTTGCGAGAAATAGGCCTTTGGTGTACATGGAAAAAGTCTGAGTTTTTTTAATTCAGCTCAGCTTCCTTTAGTTTATATATAGATGTTTTACAGTGGCCATTTCCTTTAGTGCATTTTATGTATTTAAAGTCCTGATGGAAACTTCGAAGAAACTGTCCTGTAAGCAAGTGGTCTTGCTCTTAGGGATCTGTTCCGCCTGCCACGATTAAACAAATGGTGTCCTGGATTGGATGTGTTCTTGATGATGTTTTTTGCCCTTGTGAGATAATTGGAGTGAGACATACTTGCAGGGAGAGTAGTGGGAAACCAGTGATTTTTTTTAGGCTGTGTAGATTATTCTTTGCAGAGCTCTTTTGTCTGCTGCAGTGGAGCTGGTGTACCAAATTGAGATGCAGTACATTAACACACTTTCTATGGTAGAGCGGTAAAAGAACAACAGCACCTGACACTCTAGGTTGTTTTTCCTGAGCACTCTGAGGACGTGCAGCCATTGCTGTGCCTTTTTAATTGTTGCTGAGGTGTTTGCAGACCAAGACTGGCCGTTGGATATGTAAACTCCCAGGAATTTGAAGGTGTTGACCCTTTCCACACAGTCCCCATTGAGGTAACGTGGGTCTGGTTTTATTATGGCTACTCCTGAAGTCCAGAATGACCTAGATAGTTTTAGATTTGTTCAGACACAGGTTGTTAACAGATGACCACATTGTTTGTAGGATCTCCTGAGATCAATCCGATCACTGTTGTGTCATCAGCAAATTTGATGATGGGGTTGTAGGGTGAGTGGGAGTACAGTCATATGTTTACAAGGAGTGAAGAAGAGGGCTCAGAACACAGCCTTGTGGAGAGCCGGTGCTGAGCATGGTGGCAGAGAAGATATAGGGACCAAACTTAACAGTTTATGGGCGGTAGTGTTGCTTTCGTCAACGAAAATTATGACGAAATATGGTCGTCAACGAACCTTTATCACGTGACGAAAACGAGACGCAACATAAATGCTGGTCAAGTGATGATGACTATAATTAAATGTAATTGAAAATTACCCTTGAAGTAAATTGATAAACACTGTATATTATAGTAAAGATAAAAAAACGATAATATCTAATAATTTGACTGCAGTTTACTATAGTTACTGCAGTTTAATTATATGGCCCTAATTTGTCCATCTGTATGTAACATGAATGTCTTTTGTCAGTTACCTGCCTTTTCATGTTGAACTGCACTTGACAAACAGCAATTTATACTTGTGCTCCTAATGTTTGGCTTATGCTACCAAAGTTTAAACCTCTGTAGCTCCAGTGCTATGTGCAAAAAAGTCTGAATTAATTTACTGAATTCTGTATGCTTCTACAGGGCAATGATGGCAGTCACTCTTTTACTGTTGGTTCTTTGCAATGCTTGCAAATGTAAACTTCCAGTTGACTTGTAAAGTCACTTCCATTTGTTTTATTAATAAAGGATATTAGAAGAAAAATCGGTCTGGGTAATGACAAACACTTTCTTTTAATAGTCACACAGTAAGAAAAGTATTGTATAGGAAAAAGATGCATCGAGAATCTTTTGCATCGCAGCCCTCTGAATCGTAATCGTTTTCCTGTCGCTCAGTGGTAAGAGCATTGCACTAACAACGCAAGGTTGTGGGTTCGAACCCAGGGGAATGCACGTACTTAGAAAACAAAATGTATAGGAAAAATGCAATGTAAGTCGCTTTGGATAAAAGGGTCTGCTAAATGCATAAATGTAAATGCATTTTATTCTACCTTGATATTCCTTTCCCCACCAATGGACGTATATTCCAATCAGAGTGTCTTCCATGTCCGGAATGGATGTCTACTGAGTCTATAAGGTAACAATAATATCCTAAGATACCCTTGTTTGAAATGGGTTAGCTAAAATAAGAATTTGGTTTTGTCCATACTACTAGGTTCTTATACTATACTGACTAGAATAGAATTGCATTACTAAAAAGAGACTAAAATACAATTTATATTGACTAAAACTAGACTAAAATGTCATCAGTTTTCGTAGAGTAAAACTAGACGAAAATAGTCATGGATAATTTGGACTAAAATAAAACTAAAATGCTCAGACTTTTAGTCGACTGAAACTAGACTAGACTAAAAAGAGTATGAACGTGACTAAAACTAATAAAAACTAAAATGACAGCTTGACACAAAGACAAGAGTATAACTTAAATGAAAGGCTGCCAAAAACAACACTATTGGTTCTTTTTCCAGGCGCAGATGAAGTTAGAGAGACCTTGTTTTGTAAGTTTGCTGATTAGAATGTCTGATATAATAGTTTCGAACGCAGAGCTGTAGCTTATGAAGAGATTTCTTACAAAGGATCCCTGACGTTCAAGATGGTTTATGGGCTATGGCGATGGCATCTTGTGTAAACCCGTTTGCTCTGTAAACAAACTGGTGTGGGTTAAAAGTGGAGGGAAAACTGGATTTGATGTGCTGCGTGACCAATCTTTCAAAGCACTTTGTGATTACTGGTGTTCGTGGGACTATTCTGGTTTAGGTACAGTAATTATGGTAGAAGATTTTGAGCTGGTTGGAATGTTGGTTGATGTCAGGGAGATTTAAGGTCTTTGTAAAGACCCCAGCAAGCTGGTTGGCACAGGCTTTGAGTACTTTGCCAGTTACTCCATACGGTCCAGTGCATTATTTGCATTAACGGATTTGAGCACTCGTCTCACCTTATGTTCCTGTAGGGTGAGATGGTAGTTGCCAGACGATGGTGAAGGTGCTGGAGTTGTGGTGGGTTGCTTAACTTCAAAGCAAGAAAAGAAGGGGTCCTCTGCCAGAGAAGCATCAGCGTAGACAATGCTGTCATTATTGTTCATGTAGTTTGTCATGCATTGAATTCCCTGCCACACTCTTCTTTGATTATTGTCTGTAAGATGGTCCTCAATCATCTTTTATAATCCTCTTTGGCGAGTTTGATGCCTCTCCTCAAGTTGGCTCTAGCATTGCTGAAGGATTACTTTGCTTTGAGTAGTGACTGTACCTCACATATCATCCGGGGTTTCTGGTTGGGAAACACCCGAATCATTTTGTTGACAGTGATAATATCCATGCAGTTTTAAATGTAGAACAGAACAGCTTCTGTGTATTGTTCCAGGTCCTGATGTTCATATATCTCCCAGTTTGTTCGTTCAAAGCAGTCTTGTAGTTGAGAGAGAGCTCCCTCAGGTCAAGTTTTTAACCTTTGTGACAGGTTCTGTTCTCTTCCTTCGTGGTTGTATGCTGGGTGAAGAAGCAGTGAGCAGTGATCTGACTGTCCCAGATGAGGGAGGGGTCCGGCCCTGTAGGCATCCTTTATGTTGGAATACACATGATCTAGTTTATTTTTTCCTCTGCTAGCATACGGGTGAATTTCGGTAGCATTGTTTTTACACATGTCTGACTAAATCAACCGCTTCAATGTGCCCTCCGTCTGGATGGTTCCGTTGGTGTTTATTTACAGTAGCTTGTAGCTGAGTTGCTCTACAAGATGTGCACAATCACTTCTATTGTCACATCACCAACAGCACGTGTGCCGTGGTGAGTGAAAAGCTTGGGAGCGTGCCCCAGACAGTGCAGAATACAATTGACACATTTGACAAATAACATACACGTTTACAATACATGTTTAACAAATAACATTATATACATTTAGACATTTTACAAATAACAGAATACTTTCATATACAGTATATACACTAAAATAAAAAAATACAAAACAATTTACTACATAATACACATAATCCACAAAGGGATTTCATTGGTCCCTGGTTTATTAATGAACTGAATGGAGGCAATGAGTTGGATGTCTGAATATCCTATTTTTTTCTCTGAGCAAAATAATTACTGTAAGTAGTAACAGCACAGACTTTATTTAAATATATTAAAGATATTATCCATTTTATGTCAAATTTGAGTTGTTTTTAATAAAAGAAACATCGGATAGCAAAAATAATCTTTGAAGATTGTCATGTTGTCTTATTGTATTTTTATCTTTACTTACATTTACATTTAGACACATTTACAGGGATCCAATTGATGTTCCGTGATATAAATTGCATGCAGAAAAACTAGCTGGTATTGTATAGTACTGCATGTAAATTATGTGACCCATATCAGTATCAGTATCGGAATCGGACAAGGACGATAGTTGTTTGTTGTTAAAATCGGTATTGCCCCAAAAAATCCTATCTGTGCATCCCTATTACCAACTTCTACTTATACATGTTCACCAGTAAATTCAACGGTACAGAACTTAAAAATGAACCTCTTCTTTCCTGTAGGTCTTTTTTGTTGAGTCTCTTTGTGATGACCCAGAAATCATTGCAGAAAACATTAAGGTACATTTATGTCTTCTTGAAGATTGTTTGTTTATTACAGGGCTAGTCAACTGGTGACGAGCGGGCCAAGTGCGGCCCTCAAATCATCTTTACCTGGTCCGCATTTCAAATAAGTGGAGAGACTTTAAGAATGGTGTGCTTTAAGAAATGCACGTCCGACGTCCATCTTTGAAAGTCCAAAAACCTGCTACATTCCAAATGAAAGTACGTCTTATAAAGCGATTCGATTGGTTGTCCATGAAATGTTATTTACAACGTAATCGGCAATCCACAGCAACAGCAACAAAAATGTAGTTGAAGACTCCTGGTTTATTACATCAACATCTCTGTATGTATGTGTTGCATTTGCATGGTCTGTGGGTGTTGTCAACATTTCTTTGTCATCTAATGTATTGAGTTGGTCTTATAAGATGTTGGGTGAATCTCAAAACAGAAAGTATACTTTGCAGAAAGATTTTTTTTAAATGTACACTCTGCATACATATACATTTTAAAAGCAGCCACGGAGAGAAAGAGAAGGAGAAGAAAAGAGAAGTGATTTTGCTTATTGAAGACAGTCTATCAGATCTTTATTTTGAAACAAAATTTAAACACAAGCCAGCCGTAGAATAACCTCATAAAATCTGCCAACAATATGAATCCCAACAATAAAAACAAAACAACATCCTTTACAATTAGAAATAAATCCTATAGCACATCTGTACAACTTACAGAAATACAAAAAAATGTTGTGTGTGTTTGTTTAGCAAGTGAAGCTGAGCAGTCCAGATTACATTAGCTGTGATAAAGAGGAGGCCGTCACTGACTTTCTCAAGAGGATCGAATGCTACAAACTCACATATGTTCCTCTGGATGATGACAGAGACAGGTGACGTAATACATCTACACAGTAAAAAAACGAAATTTTGTTCTTTTTACATATTTCCCATATAAAATGCTGATTTTTAAATGCTGTGTTTGTGAAATACGATCACAATAGCACAAAATTAAAGACAAAGACTGCACAGTTACAAGAAAAACAGTAAAAAAAAACAATTTTACGGGATAAAAAAACATTTTACAGTTATTTATGCCACCCCAGCTGTGCCCAGCTTTAATTTTTTACAGGTAATTTAGAAATAGGGTCAAAAACTGTAAAATTACAGAAAAACTAATTTAAAAGAAAAATACGAAAAAAAAATATTCATCCTTGTATCCTGTAATTTTAAGGAAAAAAACAAGTATTTTATGGTATATATCTGTCAATCCATTTGACAGAAAATATATTTTTTTTACAGATTATTTTTCATTTTACTTATTTAATCTGCGAAGAGATGCCATAAACCAGTTTCCAGTGAGGGTAGGTAGATAGAAAAATGCCAAACTCATTTTTCAGAGCACGGTCGATATTTAACGGCATGAGAGGGCATGCACACTAGAGTTTGAATCGACCATTCAGAGTTGAGCAGGTAGGAGGTTCTTTGTCCACTCAACAGCTAATTTGCATCTTTATGATCTCCTAGCAATTTTACAAAATACCAGTCCAGATTATTACATAAAGAGTATAAAGAATTCGATGGTCACACAACAAATATCAACAAGGAGGGAATCAAGAGACAAACATTTAGGTACAAAGATATGCCAGGTTTGAATCGCATTAATTTGTGATTCATTCGGATGTACGAATACAAACAAAGCCTGAATCAAACCTGCATATTTACATCATGATTAAATGATTTAAAATGGCAAGAGTGACAACATATAAGAGAGAAATGAACAGATATTTAAAGAAAAATGACAGTCTAGTGTAGTTTTGACACCGATGTTTCTCCGGGTGAACTGCAGGTCGTAAGTTCCAGGTGGGCCCTTACAGAGAGACTTTTCACACCCCCTTTGTTTCCTTTGAAGCTTAGGAGTTGTAAATATCACAAGAAAAAAAAGGTTATGAACACTTTTGGGTGGAGAACCAATCTAAATTTAGGCCATCCTGGAGTCAGGTCTGGGTCCTGGTCTTTGGATGTTGGTATCAAGAAACCAGGACAAAAGGGAGGGGGGTTATGGCTCTTCTTTTACTGATCCAGACACAAGATCCAACAATTTGGCTATGCCGGCTTCTACACATGCAAGGCTACACGGCCAGCCAGAGAGTTTGGCCAGAACAGTTTCATTCCGCCGCCAACCTTAAATATTTCACAATTTTGGTCATGACATAAACAAGCTTACTGTAGTTAAACCATGGCAACCACAAATAAACCATGTTTTCACTCCAGTAACTATAGCTTAGCCATGCAATTTGGACAAATGATTTTCAGCATACATACAAATCCTGGTAACTACACTTAATATACTTACATTTCCTAATGCAGTGTGCAGAAACTATGTGTTCATAGCTATGCAGAATTATACACTTCTTTCTTGTTTTGAATTTAATGAATTTAACCAAACAGTTAAATGGGAATGTTAGCTAGACGTAAAACTTGTAAATTTGTAAACAAGCACCTCTTTAAAAAACGTTCACGTTTGAGTGTCACAAACATTAGACCAAAATACAACCAGCAGAATATTAAGAAGTGAATGAAATGTTTAACTAACATCTTTAAGACTTAAATATCAATGTGAAATGAAAGCAGTGATGTTCATGTCAGTTTTAAGAGTTTAGTATGTGGTCTCTGTGTGTTCACAGGAATCTGTCGTACATTAAGATCTTTAACGTGGGAAGCAGGTTTCTGGTGAATCAGGTTCAGGATCACATTCAGAGCCGTAGCGTCTACTACCTGATGAACATTCACGTCACCCCTCGCACCATCTACCTCTGTCGACACGGAGAGAGTGAGCTCAACGTTCGGGGACGCATCGGAGGCGATTCTGGTCTCTCGCCGGGGGGAATCAGGGTAAACCACTGGCTATAAATCATCCCGCTCATTACATGGCTACATACCACAGGAGTAAATGACTGGAAACAGAATATTTATGTAGAATATTTTATATGGTCATTTGATAATTACACAGCTTTCAGTCGAAACATTTGCAGGTTTGTTATTCCCAGATAACAACCTCTCAAAACTAACAACTCTGTACCCATCCCTAATATGACATTACATTTACAAACGATTAAACCAAATTGCCTGTTCGTGACATTTGAATGTCTTTTTTTACATTAAAACCGAAAGGAAACAGCTTTTCCACCCGGTAGGTCTGCAATTAGCAAAAATAAGGTAATAATTTATTTCAAATTCACATTTCATGTCCAGTTTTTCTTATGTGGCAAGTAGCCGTGTAATAAGCGGGATAATGTACAAGCAGCTGACTGTTATCGCAAAAATAAGCCCCTTCAGTGTGATATAAGACCCTCCGCTTCACGTCCTGATCACACTGTCAGGGATTATTTCTGCCATAACAACCGGCTGCCTGTACATTATTCCTTACACAACACCTTCCGTGAGAAAAACAACAACAGACTTTAAGGGCACTTTGGAGAAGCACCAGGTATCAGGCTATTTGGAGCCGACTCGCTTTGATCTAGACGATTCCTAAGCGAGGTCTGCAAAACTCAGGTAAGGGGGAATAACATGACATGATCCTAGGCCACTGCAGTTTAATAACCAAATATAATAGAAATGATGTAGAGTCTGGCATTGCCAAATGTTGGATCCAGAAGACTCGCAGATGAGCTGTGTCAGTTTAAGCGGTTGTATAACAAATCTTGGCAACAAGGTGCCAAATTTTAGCTGTGCATGTTGATGTTTGTGTCAGTTTGCTGCTGTTCTGGGCGAGTACATCCGACATCAGTGTATCCCTGACCTGAAGATCTGGACCAGTCACAAGAGAAGAACCATCCAAAGCGCTGAAGCCATTGGTGTACCTTACGAACAGTGGAAAGCCTTGAATGAGATCGATGCAGTGAGTCTGGCCAGTATGACATTGACTGTTGTTGTGGGTTTTGACTGTGAGATGATGAGATACTATTGTCATGAAATGTGTATCCGCAGGGTGTGTGTGAGGACATGACGTATGAGGAGATTCAAAATCATTTTCCTGAGGAGTTTGCGCTCCGAGACCAAGATAAATACCACTATCGTTATCCAAAGGGTGAGGTGAGTCACAGCTGTCTGATTGAATGAACAAATCACGTGACAGGTGAATGATGCATTAGGGCAGGGGTGTCAAACTCAGTTCCTGGAGGGCCGCAGCTCTGCACAGTTTAGCTCCAGCCAGCTCTAAACCTCACCTGCTTGGAAGTTTCTAGTATTCCTGAAGATGTTGATGAGCTACGGCCCTCCAGGAACTGAGTTTGACACCTGTGCTTTAGGTTATAATGAAACATGCTGGTATTTGCCAATACTTGTTACTGATTTACAGTTGTTTTGTAAGCATTCATCTTTACTCATACTGAATGTTCATCTGCTATAGCTCATGCCATGCTATTACTTGATTATCCTCAATAAAGGTTTAGTAAAAACTGTGGAGACAGGCTCTCGGAGTGCCTTTACTGTACATGACAACAATGTTGTAAAAAAAATGTGAACGCTTTTCTTTGCATTGTGAGAAAACGTTTAATTACACACAACAGTAAGACTTTTCACACTATGGGTTACCCTGGATAATCTGTATTCTAGGGCTGTCAATCGATTAAAAATTTAATCACGATTAATCGCATTATTTCAATGAGTTATCCGTTCTAAAAATCCGTTCAACTCTGCATGTGTTGTGTGTGTGTGTGTATGTGTTTGTGTTAGTCGTATGAGGATGTGGTTCAGCGTTTAGAGCCCGTGATCATGGAGCTGGAGCGACAGGAGAATGTGTTGGTCATCTGTCATCAGGCCGTCATGCGCTGTCTGCTGGCATATTTTCTGGACAAAAGTGCAGGTAGACCTAATAAACAATAAAGTAGACATGTATTTAGTGATATAAGGGTCGAATAAAGGTGCAAAAGGATTTGCTAATCATTGGATTTTAAGTTTATTTACTATACTGTACGTCTAACACCGCATTACAGATCTTTTTTTGGTATGCCTGGTCCAGGACAACAATTTATGTAAGATTTATGTCACAAATTCTCAGTTTTGGTCAGGATTCTGTAGAAGTATACTTCAGGCCTCCTCAATGATTGGTACATTTTATTGCTCAACAACTATTGGTTATTTAACATAGACAACAGAAATCGCCCATTTTAACATGACGGACAATGGCAGATTGCCTTCTTTTGCCCGTCAGTGGGGCGTCACATGAAAACTATGGCTAGACTTTGAATTTTGACTTGTGTAAAAGTGATTGACTGAGCTCCTGGGGTGTGTGTACATGTGCTGTTGTGTTTAGATGAGCTGCCGTATCTGAAGTGTCCGCTGCATACAGTGCTGAAGCTCACACCTGTGGCCTACGGTGAGTGTCTATAGTACAAAATCATTTACACCAAAACTTTTTTTCAAAATATCAAACTAAACGTCACGATAAAAAATACTGCTGCAACAAATGTCAGTATAGGCATTAAAAACTTTCCTGTTGCTCAGTGGTAAGAGCATTGCATTAACAACGCAAGGTTGTGGGTTCGATACTAGGGGATTGCAAATACCTATGTAAAATGTATAGGATAAAGCAATGTAAGTCGCTTTGGATAAAAGGGTCTGCCAAATGACTAAACGTAAATGTAAATGTAAAAACAAGGTGTGTGTGTAAATAGTCTTACATTTTTTTATGGAGGATAAGAACATCAATCATGGACACTTTTCTCAATCTTTTTCTTCGTTTTATTTTTCTTCATATTACTATACATCAGGTAGAACAAAGAGTATTTTTCCCAACTAAAAAACAATAAAACAGAAAATAATTCATTTCTAGGCTAAAATCATTCTTGTGCAGGGTAGAGAAAACCATTATTATAATTACAATCTTTTTTACAGTTTTTAAAGTATACATTTTATATTTAAAATCGTTACAGCCATTATGTTTCTCGATAATGTGTATACGCCCATTATGTTCATTATTTGTTTGTTGTCTGTCAAGGCTGTGATGTTGAATCAATCTTTCTGAATGTTGAAGCAGTGAACACACACAGAGAAAGACCAGCGGTGAGTACATTAACACTCAAGAGCATTCTATATTTCATTCAGCCCAAAACAAAACATTTAGACATCATTTACTCGTCCTCGTTCCATTTTTGTCCCTTTCTTTGACCTTCAGAACCAAAACAAGGGTTCTGAAAACATGGGCTCTTTTCTTGTTTTTACCAAACCAAATCTGATCGTGATGTCATCATGACCACCTGACAGATGCAATGTATTTTTGTTAAAACATGTCTTATTTGACTTAAGAGCAAAGCGAGACCAGCCGCTGTCCCCAGATCAACTTTGAAAGCTTTGATGATGACACACTCTATTCTTATCGGCCAGACTGAACACGTGTGTATATTCCTATTGAAAAAAAAACAGCATATGCTAGGTTTTGAAGCATGGTAGCTGGAGCTAACGAGCTCCGTCGTCCTAACTTCACCTGGAGGGGTCGACCAAGGCTCCCTTCGAAGGCATGTAAGATTTCTTCGACAGTCTTGTTGAAGAAGGCTTACACTGCTGCGGGTCAAGCTGCCTCTGCTCTTCATGCCATGGCTATCCTGCAAGCCAAGGCGTTGAAGCAATTGGACGAGGGAGAACAATCGTATAAACAACATTGCATTTCTTTCAGTTAGGTTTCATCAGTGTACATTACATACAGAAAAAAGTGCAATAATACCATGTATCTTAATAATATACTCTCTTTAACTTTCCATAGTATTTTTTAACAATGAAGATTGTGAAAAGTGTTATATAATCAAAATTTAATTTAATGTGTTAAAAAAAGTATATATAATTTTTCTACTATGGTAGTGGATGACGTCCCAGAACAGAAAATTGCTAACATCCTTTCAAATATTTTTCTTTGTGTTCAACAAAACAAAGAAATGTAAAGAGATTTTAAAAAATGTAAGTAAATGGTGACAGAATTTGTTATTTTGGGTAACAAATTGGTTACATTCTTTACAAAGATAATTTTTTTTCAAAAACAGCTGACATAATAATATTCCTATTTCATTTTTTTCTTTCACTCTTTCTATCCTTTACCATACTAAAAATAATTATTGTCTATATATATATACATATGTATTTATTTAGCTCTCTGCACTCAGTTAGCCTAAATGCCACGGTCAGAATAGAGTTTGAGCATGCAAAATTAGTTTGGACGGTGCTGCAAAAATGGGCGGCAGCGATTCCTCCATCTTTACATTTCTGTACCGAGAGGTCACGCTTTTTCATTTTGATCTTCTATTGGTCTCACACACTCACATGATGCAAATTCGCAGGACAGAGAGAATCCCCCTTCCATGTAAAGCGCTTTAAGTGTCCAGAAAAGCACTCTTTAAATGAATTATTATTAGTATTATCATGTGTGCCTCGGTTACCACACCGACCAGCTAAACACTAGAGGCTTATGACTGTGTGTGCCTCAGCTACCACACCGACCAGCTAAACACTAGTGGCTTATGACTGTGTGTGCCTCAGCTACCACACCGACCAGCTAAACACTAGTGGCTTATGACTGTGTGTGCCTCAGCTACCACACCGACCAGCTAAACACTAGTGGCTTATGACTGTGTGTGTGCCTCAGCTACCACACCGACCATCTAAACACTAGTGGCTTATGACTGTGTGTGCCTCAGCTACCACACCGACCAGCTAAACACTAGTGGCTTATGACTGTGTGTGCCTCAGCTACCACACCGACCAGCTAAACACTAGTGGCTTATGACTGTGTGTGCCTCAGCTACCACACCGACCAGCTAAACACTAGTGGCTTATGACTGTGTGTGCCTCAGCTACCACACCGACCAGCTAAACACTAGTGGCTTATGACTGTGTGTGTGCCTCAGCTACCACACCGACCAGCTAAACACTAGTGGCTTATGACTGTGTGTGTGCCTCGGCTACCACACCGACCAGCTAAGCACTAGTGGCTTATGACTGTGTGTGTGCCTCGGCTACCACACCGACCAGCTAAACACTAGTGGCTTATGACTGTGTGTGTGCCTCAGCTACCACACCGACCAGCTAAACACTAGTGGCTTATGACTGTGTGTGCCTCAGCTACCACACCGACCAGCTAAACACTAGTGGCTTATGACTGTGTGTGTGCCTCGGCTACCACACCGACCAGCTAAACACTAGTGGCTTATGACTGTGTGTGTGCCTCGGCTACCACACCGACCAGCTAAACACTAGTGGCTTATGACTGTGTGTGTGCCTCAGCTACCACACCGACCAGCTAAACACTAGTGGCTTATGACTGTGTGTGCCTCAGCTACCACACCGACCAGCTAAACACTAGTGGCTTATGACTGTGTGTGCCTCAGCTACCACACCGACCAGCTAAACACTAGTGGCTTATGACTGTGTGTGCCTCAGCTACCACACCGACCAGCTAAACACTAGTGGCTTATGACTGTGTGTGCCTCAGCTACCACACCGACCAGCTAAACACTAGTGGCTTATGACTGTGTGTGTGCCTCAGCTACCACACCGACCAGCTAAACACTAGTGGCTTATGACTGTGTGTGTGCCTCGGCTACCACACCGACCAGCTAAGCACTAGTGGCTTATGACTGTGTGTGTGCCTCGGCTACCACACCGACCAGCTAAACACTAGTGGCTTATGACTGTGTGTGTGCCTCAGCTACCACACCGACCAGCTAAACACTAGTGGCTTATGACTGTGTGTGCCTCAGCTACCACACCGACCAGCTAAACACTAGTGGCTTATGACTGTGTGTGTGCCTCGGCTACCACACCGACCAGCTAAACACTAGTGGCTTATGACTGTGTGTGTGCCTCGGCTACCACACCGACCAGCTAAACACTAGTGGCTTATGACTGTGTGTGTGCCTCGGCTACCACACCGACCAGCTAAACACTAGTGGCTTATGACTATGTGTGTGCCTCGGCTACCACACCGACCAGCTAAACACTAGTGGCTTATGACTGTGTGTGTGCCTCGGCTACCACACCGACCAGCTAAACACTAGTGGCTTATGACTGTGTGTGTGCCTCGGCTACCACACCGACCAGCTAAACACTAGTGGCTTATGACTGTGTGTGCCTCAGCTACCACACCGACCAGCTAAACACTAGTGGCTTATGACTGTGTGTGCCTCAGCTACCACACCGACCAGCTAAACACTAGTGGCTTATGACTGTGTGTGCCTCAGCTACCACACCGACCAGCTAAACACTAGTGGCTTATGACTGTGTGTGTGCCTCAGCTACCACACCGACCAGCTAAACACTAGTGGCTTATGACTGTGTGTGTGCCTCGGCTACCACACCGACCAGCTAAACACTAGTGGCTTATGACTGTGTGTGTGCCTCAGCTACCACACCGACCAGCTAAACACTAGTGGCTTATGACTGTGTGTGCCTCAGCTACCACACCGACCAGCTAAACACTAGTGGCTTATGACTGTGTGTGCCTCGGCTACCACACCGACCAGCTAAACACTAGTGGCTTATGACTATGTGTGTGCCTCAGCTACCACACCGACCAGCTAAACACTAGTGGCTTATGACTGTGTGTGCCTCAGCTACCACACCGACCAGCTAAACACTAGTGGCTTATGACTGTGTGTGTGCCTCAGCTACCACACCGACCAGCTAAACACTAGTGGCTTATGACTGTGTGTGTGCCTCAGCTACCACACCGACCAGCTAAACACTAGTGGCTTATGACTGTGTGTGTGCCTCAGCTACCACACCGACCAGCTAAGCACTAGTGGCTTATGACTGTGTGTGTGCCTCGGCTACCACACCGACCAGCTAAACACTAGTGGCTTATGACTGTGTGTGTGCCTCAGCTACCACACCGACCAGCTAAACACTAGTGGCTTATGACTGTGTGTGCCTCAGCTACCACACCGACCAGCTAAACACTAGTGGCTTATGACTGTGTGTGTGCCTCAGCTACCACACCGACCAGCTAAACACTAGTGGCTTATGACTGTGTGTGTGCCTCGGCTACCACACCGACCAGCTAAGCACTAGTGGCTTATGACTGTGTGTGTGCCTCGGCTACCACACCGACCAGCTAAACACTAGTGGCTTATGACTGTGTGTGTGCCTCAGCTACCACACCGACCAGCTAAACACTAGTGGCTTATGACTGTGTGTGCCTCAGCTACCACACCGACCAGCTAAACACTAGTGGCTTATGACTGTGTGTGTGCCTCGGCTACCACACCGACCAGCTAAACACTAGTGGCTTATGACTGTGTGTGTGCCTCGGCTACCACACCGACCAGCTAAACACTAGTGGCTTATGACTGTGTGTGTGCCTCGGCTACCACACCGACCAGCTAAACACTAGTGGCTTATGACTATGTGTGTGCCTCGGCTACCACACCGACCAGCTAAACACTAGTGGCTTATGACTGTGTGTGTGCCTCGGCTACCACACCGACCAGCTAAACACTAGTGGCTTATGACTGTGTGTGTGCCTCGGCTACCACACCGACCAGCTAAACACTAGTGGCTTATGACTGTGTGTGCCTCAGCTACCACACCGACCAGCTAAACACTAGTGGCTTATGACTGTGTGTGCCTCAGCTACCACACCGACCAGCTAAACACTAGTGGCTTATGACTGTGTGTGCCTCAGCTACCACACCGACCAGCTAAACACTAGTGGCTTATGACTGTGTGTATGCCTCAGCTACCACACCGACCAGCTAAACACTAGTGGCTTATGACTGTGTGTGTGCCTCGGCTACCACACCGACCAGCTAAACACTAGTGGCTTATGACTGTGTGTGTGCCTCAGCTACCACACCGACCAGCTAAACACTAGTGGCTTATGACTGTGTGTGCCTCAGCTACCACACCGACCAGCTAAACACTAGTGGCTTATGACTGTGTGTGCCTCGGCTACCACACCGACCAGCTAAACACTAGTGGCTTATGACTATGTGTGTGCCTCAGCTACCACACCGACCAGCTAAACACTAGTGGCTTATGACTGTGTGTGCCTCAGCTACCACACCGACCAGCTAAACACTAGTGGCTTATGACTGTGTGTGTGCCTCAGCTACCACACCGACCAGCTAAACACTAGTGGCTTATGACTGTGTGTGTGCCTCAGCTACCACACCGACCAGCTAAACACTAGTGGCTTATGACTGTGTGTGTGCCTCAGCTACCACACCGACCAGCTAAGCACTAGTGGCTTATGACTGTGTGTGTGCCTCGGCTACCACACCGACCAGCTAAACACTAGTGGCTTATGACTGTGTGTGTGCCTCAGCTACCACACCGACCAGCTAAACACTAGTGGCTTATGACTGTGTGTGTGCCTCAGCTACCACACCGACCAGCTAAACACTAGTGGCTTATGACTGTGTGTGTGCCTCAGCTACCACACCGACCAGCTAAACACTAGTGGCTTATGACTGTGTGTGTGCCTCAGCTACCACACCGACCAGCTAAACACTAGTGGCTTATGACTGTGTGTGTGCCTCGTCTACCACACCGCCCAGCTAAACACTAGAGGCTTATGACTGTGTGTGTGCCTCGGCTACCACACCGACCAGCTAAACACTAGTGGCTTATGACTGTGTGTGTGCCTCAGCTACCACACCGACCAGCTAAACACTAGTGGCTTATGACTGTGTGTGTGCCTCGGCTACCACACCGACCAGCTAAACACTAGTGGCTTATGACTGTGTGTGCCTCGGCTACCACACCGACCATCTAAACACTAGTGGCTTATGACTGTGTGTGTGCCTCGGCTACCACACCGACCATCTAAACACTAGTGGCTTATGACTGTGTGTGTGCCTCGGCTACCACACCGACCATCTAAACACTAGTGGCTTTTGACTATGTGTGCCCTAACCTTAACCCGCCACAGGCAGCCACCTACGCCATAGCAAGTTCACAGTCCCATCTACTTGAAAGGGGAAATGCAGATATTTCTAAAATCGCTGGCAAAAATCACAATTCAACAGCACATTTGTGATCAACGTTAAAGCATGGACATGGACTAGCTTGGTCTTCTAAACTTAAATCGCGCTAAAAATCACCTTTATCGATGTCACCTCATTTGCTACGCCTGCGCACCGGCTGCCAAGCGCCTCACGAGAGCCCTGCCCCAGAGAGTCATAAGTCTTTACTGACTGACGATTGGCTCGTTCCACTGACTTCCTTCGCCAGAGAGCCATATCGAGCGTTGCATTCCTGTCCATTCATTGAAATGGCAGTGCCGCATCTTGTTACTATTAATATCTTTGGTATGGCGGCCAAATATGGACAGGTTTGGTAAAAGAATCAGTGATTGAAAAGGCTTGGTTGACATCTGCAACACTTACCCTCCACTTAAGTTACCCATACTCATATAGCAATGATATTTGTATTAATGGTGTAAATGAACAATAAAGAAGTATAATTACAACCATATATAATGAGAACCATTTACAATCTGACATGATACACAAATATATATAAATAAACATCAGACAATCAATCTACTTTATTACGGAAATAGCACCAAATCAATGCAAATAGGCATGGTGTACTACGATACAAACATACGCACGGATTTAGTTACAGGAAGGCATGAAACACATCATACAGAGCATGGGCAACCATGCAGAGATGAACATTCATCAAATTGTCTTTATGTGCAACACTTAAATCAGTCCATGTGGACAACAACTTTGGTGCCCAGGATAGGCTGTGCACAAGTAGAAATACAGACAACTGAGAACATTTATTCATTTAGCCTTTTTTCATAACAGTAAATTCGGCTTTAAAACTTATTTGAACTTGTTTTGTTGGTTACTGATTTTTTTTTATAAATCAGGCAGACCACACATTATGCTTCTGTGTATAACTTTAAATGTTTTGCTTATAGTCAATATGTTTCATGTACAGCTGCTTTGTAAAAATAGTGAAAAGCTCTTCATAAATAAAGATGACTTGACTTGACTATTTTGAAGGCGTCTGGAATCTGCCTTTAAGGGGGGTTATACCACAGCCTTTTGCTGGCACCGCGGGTCTCCACCTGAGGGGGCCATATCGCTCTATGTTGCTGCCCCTTTTTTATTAAGGACAAGCTAAACAAGACACAAATCTGTGGGATTGAACGACCTTGAATTCATCCACTTCTCTCAAAATACACAAATATAAGTGGCTGGTGAACTGGTAGAAGAACAGAGAGCTTTACAGTTGCTTCCAGTGTGTGTATCTAATGTGAATAAATCGCATCTGTCAAATTAAATGGATTCTTTTTGCCATTTTGATTGACATTAGATGTCTTTTCTACCTGTGCGCACGTGTATTTACTGTATGTGGTTCAAATCACTGCATAGTTGTGATATGTGAGTACGTCTGTCTCTGGCTCAGTGCCAGCCAAAGCTCTGAATGTTCTTTAACCCTTTGAACACACTGGTGTTATAAGCATACTTAAATCTTTCAGTGTGTGTTGTTATATAAAGACATTTTCTCTTGATCTGATGTTTCAGAATGTGGATGTGGACAGAGATCCAGAAGATGCCCTTCAGACCGTACCAGAACACAGTTAAAGGAGATGGAGAAGACACCCTTCTGCAGTCATGATAATACTTGGCAGTAATGCGGATTAAGATGTTATCAGTGACATCACTCTCACTATTAGTGCACAGATTTTCTCAATCGCGTTCATGCATTTTTCAGATCATAATTGATCAAAACTACTTGTTCAACCCCCACGCCATCTTGACACTCGTTATTTTCTATACCTTTTTATGACACTTTTTATGGTCATTGTATGTCCAACTAAGACAAGATGAAGTTCTAATGGTAGGTTAAGCTAGGAGGTCGAGCCCGGCCTCAGGTTCAAGGCCCTTTCGAGGACAACGAGCCAAGTTTGTTTACCATTATTGGTTAAGACTGAATGGGCAGGAGAACTCATGAAATGTAATTTGTTCACAGATTGCTTTTATGGTAAGAAACTCAGATCCTTCAGTTACTTGTTGAGTCTCTCTGTAGACTCTCATTTATAATGGTGATTTCACAATGACAAGCCTGTGGCAGTGTGTAGGGGTGACGTCTAACTAGGGACCCTTATGCCACTCCAAAATTGTATACGCTACTGGCAGTTTGATATTGATTGACATCTGACTTCACCTCTTATTGTAAGAAGCTTTTATTTGGACATTTGGCGAGAGGGCAGTGCAGTTTTGAAGAAGGATATCATCATATTAAAAGTCTGTTTCACCTTTAGCCTTGGGTTTAGGATTCCTCAAAAACTTTTCACTGTGTAAATTAGGCTCCATTAACAGATAATTCATTATAAGGGAGATGTTTACATCAGGTTTGGAAATTAACTGAGGCTATGGAAAGATGACAACAAGATAAACAAAATTGCCCTCCAAATTCAAGATAAAAGGGGAAAAACGTCCCCTACATAATGAAAAAAATGACTGCGACAGTCACAATCTAAATTAGATGATGAACCAATGTTGATAACAGCATTATAGTAACATTCATTTTTGATTTTCATGTTTTATGTTACAAGAGAATCAGTCTTTCCAAAACGCTTTTCGCTCTTGTTTTGTAGCATGTAAAACGTTTTGATACAGTATAAAATCTGACAGTAATAATTCATTTAGAATATAAATGAAGGGCAATAATCAGCATTAATGGTTTTGTTTTAATTCTGCAGTCCTATCGAGTGAGTATGTGTTTTATATTGATGACATCTGATTCACATCAGTTTAAAAACACTTCTGTCGCTGCTTTGTTTTTAATGTCAATTACATATCAGTTTTATACTTGGTTTTTGTCATTTTCATCATTTATAGTTTATAATTAATATCCTATATATGCATTTAGATTTGACACATTTTTCTAAACTCTGTTAGTGTGCTTAAAACAGATTATACAGTGATCTGAACACTTTATGTTCACTTAAAGGGACCGACTAGAAGTTTTTATTCATTTCTTACACATTACAAATCATACAAATCATTTTCTCCAAACACAAGTTAGGGTTACATGGACACATCAGATTGAATTTGTTCAGATTGTACAATCTGAATGTAGTGTTACATGGTTTTCTGACAAGCTTCAAATCCGATTTAATCTGTTGACATGCGCACATTTCACAGGTGTTCAACTAAATAAAGCCAAAGCGGTAAAAGGGTGTTTTGTTTCAAAGCACATGTTGTGTATATATTATTTTACAAACGGCAGGAAAAAAGCACAGTTACAGTCTATAAAAGCACAGTTACAGTCTGGTGCCAATGTGTCATGTAAGCACGAACAACTTGCATGCGGTTTTACAAATTGTGCCTGTGTTTCTAAATGTGTGCATTGTTAGTAAATCACCTGAAGAAATGTCCACTCCCATCTGCCTTGTTGTAGTGAGCTCACGCTTTTTTGCTCTGTTTAGTAAATCTGGCCTAGCTTTTTGTCCTCTGAAACCTTGGCTCATGTCTATTCATCTGATTCTTGAATCGCATCAAATTCAAGACTTTGCATCAAATTCAAGACTCTGCTCCTGGCCTACAAGACCACCACTGGTTTGGCACCACCTTATCTTCACTCCCTAATACAGACACCCGCCAGATCCCTACTCTCTGCAAACGAACGGAGTCTTGTGGTCCCATCCCATAAAGGTAAAAAATCTCTCTCGCGCACCTTCTCCGTATCTGTTCCACCTATGTGGAATGATCTACCCGCTGCTACAAGATCTGCAGATTCTGTAGCCATCTTTAAGAAACACCTGAAAACACATCTCTTCCGCCAACATCTTACTGATCTGTTCTGACTCTATTTTCTTCTCTTCTCTTTTCTTCTCTACCCATAAAAAAAGTATGAATGAATGATTTTGTATACTGTGTTAGGCTATATGAGACCAGTCTTCTTTTTGATTGCACTTATGCTTTTGTTGTACTTGTGCTGTCCCAATTGCTTCCATTACCTAACCAACTTGTAAGTCGCTTTGGATAAAAGCGTCTGCTAAATGACTAAATGTAAATGTAAATCTGACACATCCAAAATATTTCGCTTTGGCCCATTCCTGGGCTTTACCAATTTGCTGCTTCCAGTTATATTTATAAATGTGATTGTACAACTTCAACTCCAAACAGTTAATAACTGAATATTGAGAAATTTCAGGTGGAAAATCAAGTATTAAATGGAACAAGAGCATTATTGACATGGTGGTCTAGAACAACATCACCAGCCTGTGGAGATCTTGAGGAGCTTGTCAAGCATGGATTGAACCTTCTTACGTTCTTCCCCTGTAGTGGAAACCAAACAAGAATGTAGTGTAGATAAAATGCATCGCAGATGAAATTCTCTTTAAGATGTAAATTAAATCAAGATTCTTTTTATTTCACAATATTGGTATAAAACAAAACTCCCTGTTAAAGAACTGTGCAATAAACATGTCTTTTCATTTGTGCATCTACAGCTGAATATGAAGAGTTTGGATCCAAAATGAGATAACTCATGTTCAAAAATCATGTTTTTATTGTGTTTGTTACCTGTATTTTTGTAGTTATTATGGCTTTAATCAAAAGAAACCAACTGCAGTTTGACTGATAATAATTGGAATGCAGAATAAAAACATGATTTTTGAAGATTTTTGAATAAAGAGTTATCTCATTTTGGAAGCAGACTCTTCATATGTTTCATAATCAATAGAGAACAAACATACAGAACCGATGTTCATACTTAATTATAAAACGCTCAGTTCTGGTCCTTGATTCTGATTGGCTGAGCCGAGTTCAAAGCCGTTATAAAATACTCGGCTGACCGCATTACAGACTTAATATCACTTTATTTACTTTCTTTTATGATACCTTGCTACACATATGGAATAACCGTTTTATAAAAGCTGAAAGCCCCGTGAAGCAGTGTGTTACAGTGCATTATATAACAGCTGTGCCACAACGCCCTTAACTGTTTAAAATGCACCCTTAAAATGCACTGTAACCCAATACTTCGCACGGCTTATTGCTTTATTTCAACGTCATTTGCAGTGTACAGATTTCTCACCTGAAAGAAAGGCTTATACACGGTTTCTGTGCATATGTTCAATCGGACCGCAGTTTTACAGATACCCATGGTCTACAGAAACACTGTTCTCTGCATGTCATTTATGTTTTTTTTTTTTTTTGGGGGTGTTTAGGAAACCTCTGGTCAGCCAATAGAATTGAATAGATTTGGGCCGTATGACAATATATGGCGGTGCAGCACCCTTCAATTCTAGCAATAAAAACAAAGCGACTGAGATTTGACTGGACAGTTGGAATATGACATCATATGTTAGTCATGGGAATGGATTTAAAGAAGAGGATGTGTTGAGCTGTACAGTGTATATACTGTACATCCTCATATAATATGATATATGTTATGTTGAGTTCAAGTGTTGTCAGTCTGTTAGAATGATTTACTGGTCTGTGTGTTTGCTATCATTTAGTCTTCAGTGGTTTGTGTTGTGTCTTTAATCAAGTCAAGTGATTCTTTCTTTCTTCTCTCTAGCTGTGAGTTTTATTCAGTCAGGTGAAATATAGTGTATTTCATAAAGTGACAAGGACACATTATCTTCTGCGTGATCCATGTCATTTTATTCCATTGTGTTAGATACAGCACATGATTCAAGAAGCAGATAGTAAAGAGGCAATGCCTAGTGTCTTCCAAACCTTATTTCTGTACATAAGCCATCATCTCTCATCACACTGTTGCTCATAGAGGCTGTGTTATTGTTTTAAAATATCACTCTTTATTGTCTTTTCAGTGTTTTTATCAAAAACAAAAATGCAGGCAGAGGTAAGAAAAAGTTCCATTTGATATCAGGGGGAGGCGGGGAAGGACAGTGACTGACAGGAGCATCACTGTGTGGTTCACTTGTACTAACAAAGCCATCATCAGATCTGCTGTGTTTGCATTCACAGAATTTCAAGATAAACAGGTCTAATCTCAACAGCAGTTTTTCAGTATGACCTTCATCGGTACAGTTGAACCTGGCGTACGTAAGAGAGGACCAGTGGATCATCTTCTCACACAACTGTCATTCTGCTACTGATGACATCACCACTGCGCTTCCCAATCAAGAAAAACTTGAAAAGCATTGTCGTCCTGACCGGTTTTCTAATGATTTCTAATCTAACGGTCAGACCAAGCAAGATAATAGGAAACAAAAATGCTCTAAAGCACTAAGTCTATTCTCTATGAGCATGGATATGATATAAATATTATAGTCATGTGAAAACTAAGCAAATACAAAAAGATAATAGCTAATGATAACTTACATTCAGAATATGAGACGCTTTCAATTTGTTCATTTGGACTTTTTAACGTTATATTAAACTCAGATCTTCATTCATTACATACAGACACAAGAAAGAACAAGTGATATGATATAAGACAGAGAGGACATTGAATATATTTCAAATATTACAGGTTGTTAGTAGTAAATTTGCATAATCGCACTGAATGAATGATATCATTATTATTATTTGCAAGCACAGGACTTCTGTAAGGCAAAACGACAGGCTTTAAGCCACAACCAGCGAGCTTACACAAGAGGCATATCTCATGCTGTTAGTTACTGCACCTTATGGCCTTCTGTCAAATCACCACGACCTTTGACTTCAGTGTGACCGTGCAGTTTCACAGGCTTTGACATATCGCCAAAAAACACCTTATTTATCAAAAAACAACAATACAAATGATGTGTGGTTCATCCTGATCTTTGATTACTCTGACATAACTAGAAGAATCATAACGGCTTACACATATACTGCATCAAAAAACAAAACAAAACAATGAGACATCAAGATAAAAACTCAATTCGACAGCAAAATATATAAAAAAATACAAATCAGATAAAACAATGGTACAGAGGACAATGGGATCAAATCATAATGAAAGGACTTGCTATTTTCAGCCATTAAGACAAAGGTTTATAGTTTCAGTGTACAGCGATATGACCTGATTTCATCCATAGAAAGGCATTGTTCAGACAGGCAGGAGAATTGCATGTTTGGTGTACTCAAGTCTAGTTGCAATTTGCATTTGAAATGGGATTTTGGGATGCTAGCCTGAATTGTCTGCTTGAGTTCTTTATGTAGTTTTTTCTCATTTGTCACTTGACCTTTACATAAAGTAGCCATACAAAGTAGTGCAAGGATTCCATCGACTCGCTTACTCTCTACATAATAAATGCGACGTGGCGATAAATAGCGAAGGCGCGAGTGGTTTGTCTTATCTGATATGAGGAAATGACAATGAACAGCAGTGGCCCGTATGGCCTCCATTGCTAAAGCAACTAATGACGCCAGTTTTACCTGCGTTTCTCAACTCCAGCCCCCCCAGAAGCCTCTAGATGTCTGTCTGTATGAAAGCTTGTTAGTGAGTTAAATAGGGAGCCTAACTAACATTCTGGAAGGAAGTGTTTCGTTGAGAGAGACATCTAAAATATCCAGAGAACTGGAGTTGAGAAAAGCAGAACCCATTTCATTACCCGCTACAAAGATTTGTGTGTCGCATGAACAGAGCCAAGATGTTTTCTGCCATCTGTGGCTTTCTAACCTTGTTCTACACAAGCTGAGCGACAGAATTCTGTCAAATAAGCGACCCGTTGTAAACTCAGAGAAAGCGTAAACAGTTTTTCGGGGAACGGGATGGACGTGGGTGTGGAATGTTTGGCAGATGCTATCCCTGTGTGTGTGAGCTGTGTAGCGTGTCTGCGGACATGTAATAGTGGCTGTTAGTTCTGGAATCATCAATATCACGTCTAATACCATCGGGGCAGTGTCGTGTAGCGTGGGATGGTCCTCGTATCGGTCTGTTGGTCTCAATTCGGCCCCAGGATGCCTGTAACAGAGTTGGGGAAACTGATGCTGGGCGCTGGCATGTTGGGATTCATCGGAGAAGTAGCGCCTGAGCTTTCGTGCCCCCCACGGCTCTGTGGATCTCTCCGTCCGCTGTACTGGCCGATAAACGAGCCGTCCTCATTGAACTGGATGTCAACGCTGTCTCCATAGTCAGCTAGACTGTCATTACTGCTGCGCTTGCTCTCAGAGACGGACGGCTGAATGATGGAGCGCTTGTCCTCATTATCACTGACGACAGAGAGACAGAAGGAGGTTACTCTCACTACTGTTCAACAGGAGTAAAGAGAGCCAAAGATCAGTCTATTTGAGCCCGTCTTACCTCTCCAGAGACCTGTTTGCACGTGAGAGCGTGAGAGATGTTAGACGGGAGAGAGAGAGAGAGAGAAAGAGAAAGAGAGAGAGATCACTAGCGTGTCATTTAACACACACACAGACACACACTCTGTGACAGCAGACACACCGTTGACTTGTTTTGAGAAAATTAAGCCCAATTCAGCATTGTTACGATACGCTGCACTTTTATGACAACTAACCACACAAATTGTCATGACATCACATCCCCATCTCTGATCATTCTAAACAAGAACATTATTTTTTAACAAATATCAAAACTTTCTTATTTCTTTTAATATTTTACTTTGGCTGCATGACACTGCTGCAGTCAGGTGGTACAAGCCGGAGCTCACTTGTTGTAATAACCAGTTCTTGGAGCATGTCAACGCTTTTTCTATTCCAACCACAAAGAAAAATCAATCAAATGTACAGAGGTATTTAACCGACTTAAAACATGTTTAGAAACGTTACGTTTAGAGGCATGAAGGACAGATATTTATGTTTCCGTCATTCGGACAAGATTTTGGTCACTCTCTGTGGTCATGAAAAATCCCAACCGTAACTCGGCGTCCTGGCCAAATTCACCCATTCGCCTCTAGACATCAGGGCCTCCTACATCCCCATATAGACTCAATAATCTGGTGTGTGGTAGGCGTTCTGCCACAATATGGCTGCCGTCACATCATTCAGGTGGATGCTGCACATTGGTGGTGCTTGAGGACATTCCCCCTTCAATGTAAAGCGCTTTAAGTGTCCAGAAAAGCACTCTATAAATTTAATGAATTATTATTATTATTATTATTGCTGCACTTCTGTGCTCGATGCGAGACAGCAAATTCACATTTTGTGGAATATTAAGAAACTTACTGGGTCTGTGATAAGCGCTCAGTGACAGTGTGAATGACTTTTATTTAGACGGGTCAAGATCAAGAAAATCCTGTCTGTCAGAATTACTCATATTTGTCATTAATAGCAAGAGTGTCAGAGTATTTTCTAGAAATTTGTAATAACACAATTCACTGGTATTATTCATTACAGATGTTTCTTTTTTAATGGTAATATTTCTAATTTCTAATTCTATTTCTAATTTATTTTATTTTGCTCTTATTCTTTTTACATATACACTCACATTCCAATCAATTTTATTGCTGTTTTATACTTTCTTAAAATCTAAAGTATTTGTGATCTTAAATCATTTGCATTTTAAAGATACGTTTTATTTCTTTCTGTCAATCATTTTATGTAAAGCACTTTGAATTGCCCTTGTGTATGAAATGTGCTATATAAATAAACTTGCCTTGCCTTGCCTAATATTTTAGAAAGAAGCTTAAAATACTGATTCTGCTCAGAGTGAAGCGATTTTCCTAATGGTTTTTACCTCGGCTTTAAACCATTGAACCTTCTTAAGGTTTGCT
Organism: Triplophysa dalaica; assembly: GCF_015846415.1. Classification (NCBI taxonomy): domain Eukaryota; kingdom Metazoa; phylum Chordata; class Actinopteri; order Cypriniformes; family Nemacheilidae; genus Triplophysa; species Triplophysa dalaica. Next base: position 130,250 of record NC_079561.1, on the reverse strand, counting down.
CAAACTAAACCAAAACTTAATCACTGCAACCGGCGACACACAACACGCCACAGGACACGTCAGCATTCCAACCCAAAGCAGAACAAAGAACACGTGACACAATGAAGCAGAGCATCAGGATATGAGACACAGAGAGGTAGACTGGAGCTTTACAATCCAGGGTCATGAGGTGATGGACTGACCTGTACTCTCCAAATGCATCGTCCTTCGTTGAGCGAGCTCCGGGGTCTGCCTGACATTCTTCTTTCTCTTTCACTAGAACACAAAAAAGAACGTTTCTTTAAAATCCCTGATGCACACCAAACCGCTCCAGAAGATACAGTAGGACAGATCATTTTTCTTTCTTAAAAACTTGTTTGTGTGTAGAAAGAATATACTAAGCTCTTTCAAAGTGTTATGTTCATCCCGCTGTTATGTGGCACTTGACATGCCCAGAACATTTGTCACACCGAAGGCCCATTTCAAACAAACCAGTGAAGAATATCATGAAAAATATCTATGAAATGTGAAGTGGTGTGTCTGTTACCTGAATACTTTCCTCCTTTGCTCCTCTTGATGAAACACAGAATAAGGAGAACCAGCAGAAGGAGAACCACGGCTGAGATGAGTCCGATAAACCAGGCTTGAGTCGCAAAACCACTGGCTATTTCCCCCATCACTGACAAACACACATGAGAGAAACATGCAGTGTAAAACCACAGAGTGAACTGCTCTCATTCCTTTTCTCAATAAACACAAATAAATAACAAACCTCTATCCCAATCTCTGTTTAAAGTATTGACACCCGACATATTTAAACCAAAATAAAATCCTCAATCATTGTTATACGTTTTCTTTTTTGTAGTGTGTCAGAGGAGAACTGGTCCTCTCAGCTCAGTCTGATTTCTCACATGGAGTTTTTCTTTCATTTCTACATTAATTAGAGTTTTGGTCTCTCACAGGAAGATTGCACACATTAACTTAGTCAAGAGGTTTTATTATAAACTGTATATGTATTCATTTTCTAGTTTCTGTGTTCTCTTTTTGCGTGTCAAGCTGCTTTGAAACAATGTGATATACTACAAAAGTGAAACATAAATGTGGAATTGAATGAATGACTCTCTACCTGGTTTGATAGTCTGAAATGTCCATTCATGTGTAGTGTTTCCAGATTGGATCTGAAGGTGATATGAAGTTTCCGGCTGAAGACCCTGGAGCTGAAAAAACCCTGTGCTGGAGTTCACCTGCTCTGACTCCTCCCACTCACTGCCGCTCACTGTCATCAGAACATACAGTACACAGAGAAAACAAAGACTGGTGAGATGACACACTTCACTTACTGTCTGTGCTCTTCCGTCCTTTAGCTTGAAGTCTGTATCTTATGGAACACCTCCCACATAGATGATAAGATTACACAACACAGTGTTTTCTCAACAGACTGATGTTATGTCTGTTAAAAAATGACTTTCCTCTTATGGTTAAAAAATGTTTTAAAGGCACTAAAGGTCGGAAAACCACAAAAGGGGCACAGTGCTGATGGGAGTTATAGTTTTGCTTGTTTTACACTGTGCAAAGATGAGACTCACAAGTTACGATCATTGATGACGTTGGGTTTTATAATGTTTACGTAATCACCTAACTGAAATGCTCCGGACCATTTTGGGGCGCTTTCAGAGGGAAAAAAGCTGCGTCATGCAGACTAAGATGGAGTGTCATTGTTTTGGTAGCCGGTCAAGTTGTGTTTTAATCTTGACAAAGAATGAATAATATGGAGGAGGGAATTCAAAAAGAAAATGTTCTCTACTCTGTAATCGTAGTTGAAGCGGTTTCAGCTGAGGTGGTGTTTGCGTGATAGACTGCACTCCTGTTCAGTGGTTAGATTACAGCGCCAGCAACACAGAGGCCATGGGTTTGATCCCAGGGATTACACACACTCAATGTGTACAACTGTATAGTATCATGGAATGTAAGTTGCTTTGGATAGAAACGTCTGCCAAATACATACATGTCAATTTAATGGTCTCGGGGCTGATGTTACCATAGTAAGAAGGTCACTTACCTGCCTGTTTTTTTTGCCTATTTTAACTATGCACATTGTACAACCACACAAAATAAAGTTTAAGTTTTTATTTTATTATCAGGCACAATTAACTAGGCTACTCTGTATGTTAAATGTTAAACGATTGGTTAAAGCCATTAACAAAAAGACTTTTGCTGGCATGTTCCGCTAGGTTTTGGCGGGAAGAATAATATGCTAGCATAAAAGTTTGTGGGGTGAATGTGCGGCCAAGTGTTGCTGCATCTAAAGTCCCACGCTGATATTATGTCTGAAGGGAAATTACTTTGTGGGGCTCGTTCTAATGCTGTAGCTCTTGAGCAGAGAGGGTTCTGCGTTAACAACCACAAAATGTTGCGCGTTTAATTTAACTTTTTAACCACTGAACACCAGTGCACAACAACATGAACATAAACTTAAGTGTTCAATCAACTTAGCTCACTGAACAGAGTAGCCTAGAAACAGAGAGAGGCGGTCCAGCGCTGGGAAAGCAAAAACTCACTCTTGATGGCCAGCACAAGTGAAGCAGAATGTAACGTTAAATCGCTTTTTGATTAAAAGTCGCCAAATAGTTCTGTAAAGTTGCTAAATATAGCAATAAAGTCGCCATGTTGGCAACATTGAGTATGTGCACTATTTAGGGGCAAACTTCAATCTTAAAAGTGGTTGGTTATGTCTTACGCCAATAATAATAATAATAATTCATTACATTTATATAGTGCCTATCTTGACACTCAAAGCGCTTGACATTGAAGGGGGAATCTCCTCAAGCACCACCAATGTGCAGCATCCACCTGGATGATGCGATGGCAGCCATATTGCGCCTGAACGCCCACCAGATTATTGGACGAGAGGAGACAGAATTACGAAACCAATGAGTTCATATGAGGGATGATTAGGTGCCATGATGTATAGAGGCGAATGGATAAATTTGGGCAGTGGTCTAAAGTAACAAATTACAAATACTCAAATTACTGTAATCGAGTGTTTTATTTAAAAACAGTGTACTTTTACTTGAGTACATTTTAGTGCTGTATCGGTACTTTTATAAGGGATATTGGGTCGACGGATAATTTGTTTTATACCGAACTTACTGCGGACTGCTTTAGGAACACATGGTATTCGTTGTGTTTCAATCTCGGTATTTTCTAGTTGCTTATTTCCACATGTTTATTTACAATAATTATTTAAATAATTTCGCAAGATTATGTGCGTGACCTTGCGAAAACTGATTAATCGTTTGTTAACCTGGAGAATGAGTCAAAAGTAAACTGCTGAGGAGAACGTTATGTGACCGGATGAGATGTATTTACTACGTATCATTTGAGAGTCAGTTAAGAGGTAAGGTAATAATAACTATTACTATAAAATGAAAGTGTTTTTATACGGTGTATGTACGTAAACTTGGTGTTGGACACTCTATAAACCAAAGTAGTGCCTTCAAAATCACAAAATATTTACTCTTTAAAGGGTAAACACACAAAGCAGAGCTTTTCAGTCAGAGAATAAAGAAGTGGACTTTGTATGTAAAGAGGAACTCCAGGAACATGTTTGGCTAGGTATCGCTCTCACGTGTTACTGGGCTCAACCTGAATAAAACTCACCGTTTCTCTGGTAACGGAAGCTAAAGGGGATGTTTCGTTGTCTGTCTCCGGGCACCCAGCTGAGGTTGACAGACTTCACATCGGTCAATATGTAGAGATTAGATGGGGGTTCTGAAGAAGAAAAAGTGCCAGACTAAACTAAATATTACAAGCTCGTTTAACAGTCCAAAGGTGAAAAAATATATCACATATGCAGCGTTACCTCCATCCAGCATGGTTTCACCCTCTTTCTTTATGGGTTCTCCATAACCAGCACTGTTCTGAGCACTCAGGTTAAACTGATAGCGACTCTGTGGATTGAGACGGCCTACTCTATATTGAGAAGATATAGGCAGATTGATGGACTCCACCGTCTGTGAATTTTTATCCTCAACTGACAGGGATGGAAGAGAAACAAGCCTTAACAAATGATTGAATTAAATGAACAACGACATTAACCAAATAACCATATGTGACCTTGGACAACAAAACCAGTCTAAAAATAGCACAGGAACATTTTTAGTAAAAGACAAAAATACACTGTAGGGGTGAAAATTACAGATTTTTCTTTTTGCCAAAAAATCATTAGGATATTAAGTAAAGATCATGTTCCATGAAGATATTTTTTTAATTTCCTACCGTTAATGTATAAAAACACTTTTTTTTGTGAGTGGATGGCCTGCTACAGTGCCTCAGATTACTGTAATATATGACTGTAATGTATGTATGCTTACTTCATGCACCTCAAATCACCTTACACTGTTCCCCAGACAGCTGCTTGAATGTCTCTCTCTTTTTGCACATGTACAGTATTTGTAGTCATTTGCACAGATGTACAGTTTGTATTTTATATTTTATTTTTATTTGTTAGTTTATGTATAAGCAACCACTTTTATATACATATATATATAGCATATGTATAGTCTAAGCTGACAGTAGGCTAGTTGTGTATAGGTTTATATTGTTTTACTTCGTGTTGTATATCTGTATTTATGTAGCACTGTGGTCCTGTGAGGCACGACATCTCGTCCCGCTATATGTCCACACATGTAGTGGAATGACAATAAAGCTCAACTTGACTTGAACTTGACTTGACTTGATTAACAACTCCAAATAAAGATTTCTTAATATCAAGATTTTTTGCACCCTCAGATTACAGCTTTGTAAACAGTTGTTGTTCCGCCAGATAGTGTCCTATCCTTTCAAACCCTACATCAATAGAAAGCTTATTTCTTCAACTTTCAGATGATGTAAAAATCTCAATTTTGAAAAATTGACCCTTAAGACTGGTTTTGTTGTCCATATGACAAACATACATAAATAAATAAAAGAAAAAAGAAACAACAATTATTTTATAACATATCTTGTTAACGCGTATATAAATAATCGCTGTCATGGAATTAGTGACATGATTAGTGCCCTTGTCAGTAGGGTTATCTCTATTATTGAATATATTAGACAATTCATCTTCAACCAGATTGCATAATTGTAATCTGTCTCATTCAACCTGTCTACTTGGCAAGTGTGTCACAAGAGCAATTACTGTAGAAGCAGAGGCCTCAAGGCTAACATCAGTTTGTTCTGTCTCTCATGTCTCGTCCTCTGGGTCCCTGAGATAACCAGATGGTGTATCCAAAAGGGGGAGACGATGGCCAGACAAGTCCTCGCCACAAGCTTTCAGATGACATTTTAGACTTTAGTAATCTTCTATTTCAGCCATTCTTAAAATCACCATGAAAGCAAACAGGACAAAAAGTTTTTTACACCGTGTTACAGTGATTATATAAATGATTTATCCGTGCACACCATTATTATTTTTAAATTCATTTGCGCTTGTAATGAAAAAATGAAGCTCCTCTCCCCCTCTCAACAACAACTCTTCACCACATGACGTCAGCAACCATGAAGCGGTAGTACTTTACTCTGGGTCCAAAAGCCAGGCATTCATAGCCTTCACCTCCAGGCCCAACTTAAAACCCTAACCCTAACCAATCAAAAAAGGAAGGGCAATCGCAATCGCAACTTCTGTTTCATGGTGACTTTAAGATGAATTATTCCAAAAAGTATATTAGAGTTTTTTGTTCATTTGTCACTTTGCTCCCTGGGAGCCTGCTGACATCAGGTTTAGGGCTTCATACTTAAATATTGCTCTCTACATTATAGTCTGACTAAAATCGTTTAGACTCAAAACTACTTTTTTGAGTAACATAAATAGTGCTATCCGTGAAATCATTGCAAATTCTCTTTTGTGGAACTGACGGTCTGTTAATCCTTCTCAAAAGTGTTTTGGTTCAGCAGTGATTGGAATGGGTAATGTGACTCACTCTCACAGTACTGGAGCAGGTAACCTGTCAGCACTCCATTGGGTTTGTGAGGAGCTTCCCAGTGTAGGGTGATCTCTGTCTCAGATGGACTGTCAAAGGTCAGATGGGAAGGTGGTCCCGGAGCTACAAACCAAAACAACACAGATACACATATTTACGTACTTAAAAACGCACTCGTGACTACAGCTGTTACAGTACTGGCCAATGATGGCCGATGTGATCTCAACCCGATCTGATCTCATGAGAAAACTTAAAACAAAACTTTGTAGTTTTTCAACCTTAAAATATTGTCTCTACAATGATTTCAGAGGTAAAACCTCTCTTGACCGGACAAGTTCTACTGCCGCTGCTACCTGAGCTGCCTCATAGCAGCTACAAGCACACTTCATAAATTGTGTGTTGGGGTCAGTACACATAGCCCCCCCCATCCCCTGCCTGCTGAAGAATGCCCCATGGTTTCCAATCAACTTTTCTGCATTCGTCAGTTCCATCAGCTTAGTAAAATAATTCATGTTTATTGCGCTGCCCATGGGGGAAGTTTATTCAGCCACATTATTTACGAGACTGGTAACAAACAATTGTAACGAACATATGGTAGAACCGTGAGCAAAAGTTATAAAGTGTTGCTTGTAGTATGTTAATTTGTGCTATTGCAGGTCCTCCACTAACCACACCCGTAAACAGATCAAACGAAAACCTACAAATGACACCTAACCAAATGGCCACCAATTCCGTAAAATGTAAATCAGTTTGGAATCCTTAGGGACTGTGTTGGCGCACTGTAACAATAAGATGTTGAATGGATGGGGAAAGTAGGTTTGCTGTGCTATTTTTGGTTGTGGCCAATCAGACCCAGTTACAAATGCTGTTAGGTCACATCGTTTATAAAATGCCTGTTAATGTACGGCAACTAGTAATGAGAATGTGTTTTTCCTGACCTCCCTCTGGCGTCCTGAAGTGATGCGGCTCTGAGTGCGGCCCCTCGCCTTTGCTGTTGAACGCCGCCACTGTCAGAATATAGTCAGTGTAGAAGTGCAGACCGCTTACAACCTCCTCCTCTTTATTTCCATAAACCTTCACCACTCTCCTGTTGTCGTCTCTGTCATGCTCTCTGCTCTTTGACACAAGCGAACGCTTTTCAAGCCATCTGTGGACGTGACTTCTGGGATGTTTTCTTCTCAGATGGATCTCAAGAGATAAAATTGAGCTGTGAATATTTACAGCTGAATGATTGCCATGCGATTGAGGTTTATGGGATTTTGTACCTTGTAGCCCAGCAAGTGTCCCCGCACTGATTCCCTGCTGACCGGCCTCCATCTCACTATGATGTCGCCACTTTTGTTTGATACCAGTTCTACCATCACCTCAGACGGAGCTTCCAGAGGTGCTGAAAGAGATGGAGAACATCAATACAGGCCCACAATGAATGTTCAAATAAAGTGGATTGCTGGGATGGCACATGTAAATTTGATTTGTTTTTATTCATGGCAGTGGATGCACACGTACAAACTTTAGTTTAAGCTGTCATTCCTACAAACTTTAGTTTGTCTTGTCTGTGGAAGAATGGCAAAATACATCATTTTGGTTATTTCATTTTATTTACCTTTTTGTTGTAATGACTTTTTTTTTTTAACTTTTAAAATGTTTTAATGACTGTTGTAATGACTTTAAAATTCTCTTATTTGTCTATAAATCCCTACACAACATAGCCCCTGTCTACCTCTCTGAACTTCTTCAGCTATACATCCCATCCAGAAGCCTACGATCCTGTGACCAGGCATTGTTGGTAGTCTCGCGAGTTGCATTTGCAGTGGCAGGGCCTAAACTCTGGAATGCCCTTCCTCTGGAGATTAGAACAGCCCCTTCTCTGTCTGTTTTTAAGTCTCGGCTAAGTCTAACCTAAAAATACGAATAGGAACTCCCGGCACTGGAATTATGCGCCACTCGCTCATAATACATGAGAAGTAAGATATGGAAGAGCGACAGTAAATGTGAGTGTAATAGAAAGTGAAGAGATAAGACCTGCTTAAATCTTACAGCACCCATACATTCATAATATTATATCTAGAAATCTGACATCTAGAAAGAAATACATCATCTATTTCAATTCAACACTTCAGACATAAAGTCTATTTGTAAAACACATGCACACATCTGATGTAGTCTAGAAACCCTGTTTTAGAATCAAGGGTTTCTGCATATGGACTTGATCTTTTGCAACTTTATACTCATGCTCAAAGCTACTTTATGCATTGCTGTGTCATATTCACTGATAAGTAGTTATGAATGGCAGTTTTCTGCAAGTTTATTTTGCTGTAAATCTGTCGTATGATAAATGTATTTAAAAAATGGGCCCGTATCGGGATGCGTATAACATTGTGGCCTGGTATCAGGATGCGTATCGTATTGTTAAGTTGTTGGCGATACACAGCCCTACTCCATACTGTTCTTTTCTGGTGTTTAGAGCAGGACAAAGGAAGAAGGACAATCTGACGGAGATAGGACAGAACTCACTGTCTTCTCCAGAATGGCCGAGCTTTGCCACCGGTTCGGGTCCTTCACCGATGTTGTTGACTGCCTCAACTTTGATCTCAAAGGGAACGAAGGTGCCTGTGTCCTTCACTATGAAGGGAGGGCCGGAGACCATGCTCTCCTTCCATTGGGGACCCATTCCCGAAGCTTTTCGCCAAGAAACCTTGTATTTGAATCCGGGCCCATTGAACTGCCGCCGCTCCAGTTCCTTTCAAAGACAAAACATGTGTCAACAGTCACATCTTCATTTACTTGGAATCATTTATTTTGTGCCGCAGGTCACCTTCCACGTGATAATCATGCTGTTTGGATCTGTGGAGACACTCGTCACGTTCTCGGGATTCACGTCGGGCTCTGTACAGAGGATAATGAACAGTTCATCATCATATCTTAATGGCGTGAATAAGAAAAGATGATTTATGACCGGAGGTGTCTTGGAAATACACAATAAAACCGTGCGGCAGTCTACATGCAGAAGCATTATTGGAGACTTCTGTTTATGAAAGTCATTTGTGTTTCTCTCTATCATTATAGAACAGGAAGATGAGCTCACTGGCAGAGGGAGTGCTGTAGGGTTCTGAGGGTTGACTGGCGTTGCTGGTTCCTATGGCATTAACAGCTCGCACCCGGAAGCTATACTTGCAGTACGGCTGCAGATGAATCTCCAGTTGTCTGATGTCTTGAGAAACTCTCTCGTACTCCTTCCACGTGCCTTCGGCTGCATTCTCGTCCTCCATCATCTCTATGACAAACTCTGAGGGACGGTAGAGAACACTGGCGGTGTTCACACACACACGCACAAATACTGTAGCAGCAAATGGCACGGAGAGCTCTTCTGCTTACCTGAAACAGGACTGTTGTTTTCATTTCCTGCCGTCCAAGAGAGAGTGACGCTCCGCTGCTTCTTCTCCGACATCACCACTGAGGCAGGAGCGTCTGGTTTATCTGAGGAAAACCAAAGGCATTGATATGGTTGCGAAGAGATTGAGCAGCACTTGTTAGCAGCAGCATGAGTGTGGACGGCTTTACCCTGCACTGTGATGAAGCCGATGGCTTCGACAGAATCCCATTCAGTGATGATCTCACAGCTGTAGACACCTGAATCCTTCATCTGAACCCCAATCACCTTCAGAGAGCCCTCTACATCATCTTGACTGTACCTACAGTCACAACACATCAAAAACACGCATCTGTCCACAATTCAATCAGTTACTTGAGGTCAATTACTTTTTCATCATTTAAATCTAAAGATGATTGAGTATAAAATTGATTTGCTTAAGATGGTCGGAGTCATTGGCCTGTTAATCTTCTGTTAGTAGTCTGAACTGTATTAGATGTTCTTACCTGGATGCCGAGATCTTTTGTCCGTCCTTCTTCCACTGAATTGTAGGAGGTTTTAACCGCGTGTCCCATCTGTATTTGCACTGTATAAGAGCGTCCTTTCCACGAATAACCTGCAGGTCCTGGGTAGGAGCCACAATTATTGTCCTGTCTGGAAAAACAGAAACCACTTTCACTTCCAACCTGTGAAAATCTCAAGTGTGTTGGAGTTGTATTGATGGATTAAAATTTGTGACGGAGATCCCACACACACTCACTGGGGGACTGCTGATGTCAAGTTTTGTGCTTAACGCTTCATTAATGAATATTGATCGTATTTGTGTATGTGTATGTGTATGAATTTGTTTTGTTTTTCTTACCTTCTCCATACATTACTTTTTCATATGATGAATTATATCGTTATCACATAAATTTATATTTCTTTCTTTAAAGTGGCTCTTTTGGTCGTTCCTACACAGCGTCACATAATAAGCCACACAATTAGAGAGAGAAAGATTTTCTTCCTGTCACATCACAATATCAATATAATGTGCTCAGGTCTGATCATCACTAGTCTGATGAGTACGATCCTTCATCTGTTTCCTCAGTTAACATTATGGTCAGCTAGGTCTTGTTTAAGTTTTATAATCCCCTGGTTTTGTTCAGTTCTTTGGAGTGTATGTGAAAGGTGTTGTATGGGTTATTACGTTCAGTATCTCTTCGAGTGGTGATGCCGTGTCACTTACTAAATACTCGCAGCTCAGCACTGATGGTCAGTTTACTGTCTCTCACTGAGCACTTGTAAAGACCAGACTCTTCTTCACTCACATCACTGATCTTCAGATTTCCATTGGTCATCTCGGACATTTTAGGATGAGACTGAGCAGGACTAGAGTCTGGAATCATCCTGCAAACACAAACACACAAATGCATTACTGTTGCTCTGCTTGATCTATTTAACCTCCATGGAAAAGTTCAGCCAAACGTGACAGTTCCCTCATCGTTCATACGGCCTTGTGCCATCCCATATGTCTTTGACTTAAACACAAAGATAATCTCCTTTGTGTCCCATCACAACAAAATATCTGACAAATAGTGTGACGAGACAAGAGTCCGGTTTCAATGTTTCAGTTTAGGGCTTGAATGTGTTGGGCTTCATAAGGTTTTAAATCTGAAAAGTTTTTATTTATAATTCTGTCATTTGGATTGTTAACTCTTTCTCCACACGTGCAAACATTTTTATCTTTTTCACTAAACTTTTATGGCGCTCAGAAAATTTTCTTTCATCAATATATGAAAATACAAAATATCACAAGAAAGAACACAGTCACTGCTTCATTTGTTCTGTTTTATCAAAACTGTGGGAATAGACTGTGAAAACGTGAGCACATCTTATGTATTTGTGGTATCGATTTCAAAAATAAATTTTACTGTTTACAAAACTTGGGGCACGGATTGGAAACTCGTGGGTCAGGTTATTAATCCATGGACACGATTTGTTAAACTGAGGGAATAAATTACAAAACTGTGTCCTCAAATCTGCGTGTCCTCATGAGCTCTGTCCTATGGTGAAACCTCACTAAGTCCTAAAGATGACGTCACGTGTCTGAAACTTATGAATGACCATCACAGCTGAGAGTGCTGCCACCTATTGGAGCATTTCACTCGTTGTCAATACATCACCTCTCGCCTGGCATGCACGTACCTCACCACATCTCAAGAGGAAAGGTAAAAAGAATATTTACATTCAGAGGTATGCCTTTATCAAAACAACTTCAAATGGAAGCAATTGTTCTATGCTTGGGTTGCTAGTATCACCCATGCATTCATCAATTTAATAATAAGTTTCAAACAACGAAGACTCTGTTTGTGAATAATTGCTTCTAAAGAAATATATGTTTGTGCTCACCAGTCCACATTGGGCCTCGGGGAACCAAACGTTCTGCACTCAAGTTCAGCTGTGGATCCCACCATGACAGTGTACAGTTTAACATCCTCAGTCAGGATCTGAGGAGGAAGCACTGACGGACGACACGTGAAGCGGCACATTATTACATTAAATATACTATTAACGTTTCATTCATCAAATATCAATCTGAAAATATGAGCTGCTCCTTACAAAAACGGCAAAACCTTTCAATCATTTTTATTTGACAACAAAATTTCTTCATCTATGAAATGTGTGATATTCTCCTTAACTGAGAATAAAAGTAGAGCTCACCGACGACATGAACGTGTGTGTTGATGAGGATGTGGCCGTGTTTGTTGGTGGCTTCACACTGATACACGCCTGTATGATTGTACTGAGCGTTATCCACAATCAGAGTACCAGAAATCACACGCACCCTTTGATCCAAATCTGTCCCTACAGGGGGGAATAAACACAGTTTAGTGTGTGTACAATACATTCAGTTCTGTAAAACATACACACGCACACAAACACACACACACACACACACTGAAGAAAGTCAAACTGGGCATTACTTATTTATTTATTTATTTTGGGTGTGAACTTTTTCTTCATTGAAGTCTGAGTGAACCAGAAGTTGTGATCATCTTTACTTCAGTAGTGGGCTGTACTTAAGTGCTGAGTGAACGTCAGATGATGAGTCAGAAATTGAGCTGGCAATGGAGGGGAGGAGTTAACGGATGACCAAACTCAATGTCATCAGATAAAAAAGAATCAAGACTCCAGAGTGTGTTTTTTTATTTTTTATTAAAGATTAAGAAGACAAAATAATTTTGGATTGACTTGCACAGATAAATGTTTCCCCTCAAAACTAGATACGTGTGTTAACAGAGTAAACAGTGTTCTTGGGGTTGATGCTGGGACTTAGTGTACACACTTGTAAGTGATGTGATGGTGGTCTATTATAGCAGATTGTAGTGGAGTAGGTGGGGCGAGACCGTGGTTCGAGACCCGTGAGTAATTGTTAATGAGCGCCAGTTGTGCGGGCACCGGTCTCGTATCATGTAGGAGATCGGGAGCATATAAGAGAGGAGCGACCGGACCCGAACATGTTTTATGGTTGTATGTTACTTTTCTTGTTTTTGTTTTGTGATTTGTTTTGTTCACCGGCGGTCAGCCATGAGGGGCCTCCGGCTGTTATTATTTATATTAAAACTTTATTTAAATGTCTTCTGGCTCCCGTCTCCTTCCTTCCTTGCCTTGAGCTTTGTTACATTGGTGCCGAAACCCAGGAGGAAGGAGAGACATGCTTTCAGAGAGTCCTCACCGGAGCAGCGCGGACGAAGGGCATCCGCAAGTGGCTGCCCGAAGCGGTGGCTCTGGGGAAACAGAAGTGCACAGTGCAGCCACCGTCAAAGCTTCGGTGGAACGGCGACCTTTGCTGCTGCGCCCGTGGATTGAGGTGGGGTGGCTATCGGAGTTGCTGCCGTCCGCCAGAGGCCGGAGCCTGCGTCCATTAAAACGTCTAAATGTCTGCCGGTTCCCGCCTCCTTCCTTCCTATTAATGAACCTTGCTACACAGATCTTTGACAGAGTCTCTCTCAAGATTCAAAGCATGCAGTGGGAACTCAAATATAAACTCAGATGATATGACACATGACAGAGCAACTCTCAGCTGCCTTTTGTTTCCAAAATGTTAGAAACAGAAGCTTTAAATCAGTTTGACTTATTGTATAAGGAGTATTGTATAATTGAACAGACCCACAAATTGTCATAAATTATTGTCGGCTTAAGACAGAGGAGATGAGGTCATGCTCCTCTTGCTTTATTTGAGTTCTGCCTTTAACATGGACATCCTTATTTCCGATCTAACATTTGATAAGTGCGTTCCTGAAATGGTTTCAGCCATATCGAATATCGAAGTCATTTTTCAGTTATGTCTCACAACCCAGCCTCTGGGAAAATATTGTTTCTCTTACAGTATTTTTTGCTTATAATTGCTTCCGTTGGGTACTATTTTTTTTAGAAAGCATGGATTGCATTCTTTGCCCCCAAGATGCAACACAATCTCACCATCCATATTGGCAATACCACAATCAATCCTTCCAGAACAGCCAGGAACCTCAGAGTTATATTTGATGAACAGCTGTCCTTCAATGATCACATTGCAAAGACAACGTGGTCATGCCGATATGCCTTATTCAACATTAGAAAGGTTAGACCCTATCTCACTGAGCATGCCGCACACCTCCTTTTCTAGGCCCTGGTCATCTCAAGGCTGGACAACTTTAATTCTCTCCTTACTGGTCTTCCTGCAAAGGCTATCAAACCACTCCAGCTGGTTCAGAATGCAGCAGCACGCCTTGTCTTCCGTGTGACAGCCCTTTTCATCTCTCTCCACTGGCTACCTGTTGAAGCGTGTATTAGATTCAAGTCACTAATTCATTGCCTTCAGGACTATCACTGGACCTACAAAGGCATACTTCTCAGTAAGTCACTTTGGATCAAAGCATCAAAGCATCTGCCTGTTTCACAGACAAGGATTAGTTAAACCTGGACTAACCCTTAGTCTAATTAGGATATTTAAACTACTTTTGTAAAAATGCCCTGGTAAAAAACATTATTGGTGTGCCTTTTGAGACATAACAATGGCACTGACATACTTCAAGTTATTTTAAGTTAAGACTGCTCAAACATCAATTTTAGCCTGGTATTAGCCTAAAGCCTTGTCTGTGAAACCGGGTATTTATGTGTTAAATAGCCTAACACAGACAATGTGTTAATATTACATCAATTTTATATATTTTTCTTTTTGGCAATAACAGGGCATTAGAAAATGCTTTAACAGATAAAGGGAAACAATAACAGATTTTCTTGATATAAAGCCTATTCATTAAATAATGTAGAAATCATTGGAAGTTTAATAGTACTTTGCTTAAAAGTGAGGCTTTCTGTAAATCGATCATATTAATGATTAAAGAAATAAAAAATAGGAAAGAATTGTCTCCAACTGGGAATGGGTCAATTATAATATTAAAAGATGGGAGGGAAAATAGTGCATATCACAGAAATCAAGACTGTATCAATAATAACAAGATTACATTTGTTTGGCATTAAAACCTCATTTGATGTAAAAGAGCAGGAAGAATTTCAACTTCTTCAATCTGAACTGGACGACTTTTACACAGAAAAGGCAAATGGGGCTTTTTTACGCTAAAAGCCAGGTGGATTGAAGTGGGTGGAATTTAATTCATATTTATTTAGTTAAGAGAAACATAGGCAGTCTTTAAACAAAAAAACTTAATATTAATAATCACATAAATGAAGATAAGCAGATGATTGATAATTACATTTATTCTTTCTTTCTTATACATTGTCCGAGAGAGATTGTGATCTTTTCTTATGCATCTTGAAAGATAAAGTTTCTATTATAGATATTGATTTTGGTGAAATTATGGATGCTGATATCAGTTTTGCAGAATTTGATTCAGCTAGTACGCAGATGTCAAACGGATAGTCCCGGGTTTTGATGGTATCACTGTGAAAGGAAGTGAAAATTTTGGCCTGAAATAAGAACTCTAATGTTTAAAGCATTAAAAGAGTGTATTGACAAAAATGAATTATCTCCATCTGTGAATCATGGTTTAATTATTTTAATTCCAAAGCCAGATAAGGATAAACTTCTATTAGATAATTGGAGACCGATAAGTCTTTTGTCCAATGATTACCAGGGGTGGGTAAAAATATCAATTCACATATGAATTGCAATTCAGTCCTCTAGCGATTCTTTTTGATTCACAGATAAAAAAAAGATTTTCTACTTAACATATCAACTGTTGATGTTGTCGGATTAAAAAAAGCAGAACTTTTTTGCAAGGACAGTTGAGGAAAGGCACATCTTCAGCTCAGCAACAGCGATGGCAGGTGTAAAAGAAATACACCCCATACCATTTTTAGCGAGGACAAGTTTTTGGAAAAACTTTGAATTTTATCAACTCTATGGTAAGAGCTTGACAAGACGAATGCAATTTGCAAGCTTTCTAAAGCGAAGGGGAAGTATTTTGAGAACACTAAACGTAAAGACTCACATCGAACGCCATCATTCCAGCAAAATGGAACATATCCAAACATATATCACATTGAGTTTTGAGGAGGAATCGTTATTAAAAATAAAAAAAATGTGAATGGATTTTAATTGAATCGTGTTCCCAAAGGTAACAAAAGATTCCCAACCCTAATGATTACAAATTGCTTTCTCATATGTTTGCAAATAGACTAAAAAAAGTCTAGTGAAACTCAATCAGCCTTTATTAAAGGAATACATATTCACAATCCTACCAGACTACATCTTGATATGCTCGATTATAATTATTTAATTCAAGTTAATTATATTTTTAGACTTTTTCAAGGCGTTTGATTACTCAAACATCATTTTTTGCTGAAGTCATCAAAACTGTTTGGTTTGGATCGGTGTTTCGTAAGTTAATTTCCATGTTTTATAATGATTTTTCTAGTAGTATTTCCCTAAACTTAGATCCGTCCACCAGGGAGGCCTATATCACCATTACTTTTTATCTAGCAGTGGAATTAATGTCTATATTCATAAAAAGGTTTTGGTATTGATATTCTTGGTAAGACTTATACCATAAGTCAATTTGCAGATGATACTATTTTATTTAAAAATTAAAAAGAGGTGCTTCCTTTTATTTTTGACAACATTTCTACGTTTTTAAGGTATAAAGCCTGACGTTAAATCTTAAAAATGTGATATGATGGTTATCCTAATAAAAGAAAATGTTGATGAAAAGTTTTTGATGAATTGCCTACTCTCAGTTTTTTTTGTCGCTTGCTCCTGTTTCTTGTTTTGGCATTTGAAGGAGTACATATGATCTGGTTACGATCCACCAGCGAGAAATGAGAATACTTGTAATGATTCCCTCGGTCTTTAGATTTTGTTCAGGAGAGAATACAATTGGATATTAATAAAATTTGAGAAAATTCCTCCTTTTGTTTTGAAGAATATTCAAAGTTTTGTCAAATTTCTCAACATTTTATGTTATAAACTTGGTTTTATTATTGCGTAAATATCATATTCACACATACAAGGGGAGAAAATGTTAACCATCATTTAATTTGTTTCTATGTGATTTTAGAAAACTGTTTAAGAGCTATAATTATTGTAAGGAACCAAATAGAAAATAACTAAGTCTATGTGCCTCTCTCTCTAAATGTATATTATTTTAATGTATGATTGTTTGTTTGTTCTTCAGTTGTAAGTCTAAACTCCTGCTTCTCTAAAATGTAATAACATTTTTAATAAAATTTTACCTTATTGAAGTGTGCTTGCTGTGTGTCTGCATTTAAAAATACGCACTTGCACCACATAAGTCGTGAAAAGCGAACGGCCCCTTAAGTGTTCAGGCTCTATGAGATGACAGTACATGTCATTCATATCTCTGGCCCGTGTGGTGCGCGAGTGACACGTGTGAATAAATGAAGCACCTGTGTAAGGGTCACCGTTGATCCTCCATGTGATGTTTGGTGTGGGAATGCCCTCCGCCTGACAGTCCAGTTTTATGGTCTCTCCACGGGTGTACAGGTGATCTTCTGGTTTCTTGGTCCAGTAGGGAGCAGCTGAAAATGTGTCAAAAAATCAAATGACACAACCTTCTTTAAGGTTTGTAAAATTTGCTATGTGCTGATGGTGCGTGTGAATGTGGTACCCTCTACTGCTACAGTGTAGTAATGCGTGATGGAGCCGTGACTGTTTCTGGCAGTGCAGGCGTACTCGCCGTCATCCGCCTCGGACACGCTCTCAATCTGAAACCGACGGTTGAAGTTCAGTTTCTTGGCTGGTGGGAGAGAGAGAGGGCTATCCTTTCGGTCCCACTCCACAGATGGTGTCGGGCTTAAGCAAAAGAAGGAAAAAAAAGAACAACCAAACAAATCATCAGAAGCCAAAATCTCAGTCATTCATCCTCTCAGACAGAGTCATAGCAGATTCAGGGCCTCTGCCATAATGTATAAACGTGAGAAGAGCAATGCAGACAAATGCTGCCGGAGAATCCCAGGTATTTCTTTTCCTGATTTCTTTGTTTCTGTTAAGCTGCTGTTCAACGATATGAGAAGCACCATCGAGCAGAAATATAGTGAAATGACATGATGATATTAATGAGCTCATTGACTCAACATAATGTGACCTTTGCATGTGAACAAAGAAAGTAACGTCTTAACTGATGTAGCCCTATATAAAAAAAAAAAGATTATTTCCATAAGCCAATATTTTTATTTAGGTTATTTTCCATTAAAATGTACATTTCATGTTGTTAAAAATGTTTTTATTCTGTTTATATGGTTAATATATTAAGTTTGTTGGAAAATGCACTTATCCGTGAGAGTGTCCAATCAGGAGCGGGGTGAGAGGTGAGGAAGGTAGGAATTCGGGGAGCGCACTTCAATAAAAATAGCTAAGACACGCTAAGGGGGCGCTACATAAAATGGGGGCTCGTCCGGGATAATTAATTAATGCAAGTAATTAATTAGTGATTTGTGCTATTAGCGTTAGCAATTAGAGAGAAGTTTGTTAGTTTTCAGAGAAATTAAGCACTAATTACTGAGAATCAAAAAAAAAAAACTAATAGAAAATGGAAGCTAAGAGTAGTGCAAGGGAGTTAGTCCAAGAGCTCAAAGAATGGTGCAGAAGAGAAGAATTGGATGATGCCCAGGCTCTCATGGTACTGATACCAGAAGATGTTGCAAATGCCCAGGTCGAAGACGCTCTAGGAACCATCAAAGCATTAGGGCGAGTATGAGTGAGAGGGCGGACAATCAGTCTGAAGCTGGACAGCCACAGAGAGTCCAAAGAGATGGTGAATCCCACCAAAGTCCCTCCGGAGCTTTTGCCCGAAGGGAAGAGACAAGTCCCAGACAAGACCAAGACGTACATTAAAGACTCAGAACCATTCAGTGATTGATGGGATCAGTCCTGCACGGATGCATTCCACAGTGTTATTCAGTGCTTGCTAAATTCACCTGTACTGGCATTTGCTGATGCCAATAAGCCATATGTCCTACACACGGACGCAAGTTTCAAAGGGCTCGGTGCCGTACTTCATCAGGAACATCCAGAAGGGTTAAGACCAGTGGCTTTCGCAAGCAGAAGATTGAGTTCTCCTGAACAGCGATACCCTGTACATCAGCTAGAGTTCCTAGCATTGAAATGGGCAGTCGTTGATAAATTTCACGACTATCTCTACGGAGCCAAGTTCACTGTACGCACCGACAATAACCCGTTGACTTACATACTCACCACGACAAAACTAAACGCGACAGGTCATCGATGGCTTGCAGCCTTAGCCACCTATGATTTTAATGTCAAGTACAGGCCTAGAAGAGCAAACATTGACCCTGACTTGTTGTCTCGCAACTTACCTGAAGGAGAGGAGAGGGATGGCATGGCTCAGAGCGTAGTGAAATCCATATGTCGGAAGGTAGAAGTAAATGCAAAGCAAAATTCGTCCCCCAGATATGTGAAACAATTAGGAGCTGCACCAGACTGTATTCCTGAAGTGTATGCTTTTCCGTCTTAGCTATATCTCAGTTCACTGGAGCAACTATCTAAAGCAGATTTGATGAGAGCTCAGCGGAGGGATGATGTGATTGGATGTGTGATGGAGGCAATGAAACAAGGAGTCTGGCCTAGCAAGAAAGACTTAAACCCAGAGACAAGGTTGTTGAAAAGAGAAGTGAATAGACTGGTGATGAGAGATGGACTTCTGTACAGAGTAAGCAAGAAAGATGCTGATGAGGCCCTACAGTTTGTGTTGCCTACTGAGTTCAGAGACACAGTGTTGCATTCTCTTCATGATGACATGGGACATTTAGGCGTGGAGAGAGTAACTCAACTCCTGAGTGCAAGATTCTACTGGCCCAAAATGGCTCATGACACTGAAGAATATGTGAGGAATTGTGGATTGTGCGTCACTCGCAAAACACCTGCCAAGAAAAGCGCTTCTCTACATCAAATCACAAGCAGTGGTCCTATGGATCTGGTGTGTATTGACTTCTTGTCAATGGAGCTTGATGCTGGAGGCATTGGTAATGTTCTGGTCGTGGCGGATCACTATACCAGATACGCACAAGCTTTTCCTGCAAAGAATTAGAAAGCACTGACAGTGGCTAAGATCCTAGTTCAAAAGTACTTTGTTCACTTCTGATCAGGGAAGAGACTTTGAGTCGAAACTGATAAAGGAACTGTTGACAACCTTAGGCATACGGAAGTCACGGACGACTCCGTATCACCCTCAAGGAGATCCACAGCCAGAGCGGTTTAACCGTACACTGCTCTCGATGTTGGCTACACTAGGACAAGAGAAGAAAAGATCCTGGAGTCAGCATGTAGCTTCGTTAGTACATGCGTACAACAGTACTAAAAGTGATGCCACCGGAACCTTACTACTTGATGTTTGGTACAGAGGCGAGACTGCCGGTAGACCTGTGTTTCGAAAACGTCGAAAGATGGAACCGACGAGAGGAAACATTTCCAGTATGTTGAATGTCTGAAACGTGATTTACAAAGAGCATATCAACTGGCGAGGCAAGCTGCAGACAAGACTCATCTGAGGAACAAGAGAGCCTATGATCAGAAGGTCAAGTTTCAGAAAATTCAGGAGGGAGATAGAGTTCTGTTGAAGAATCTAGGACTCAAAGGGAAACATAAGTTGGAAAGCCGATGGAGTTCCATACCTCATGTAGTGGTTGGACAAATGCCGAACTTACCTGTGTTCCGGGTTAAACCTGAGGAAGGAAGAGGTAGGGAAAGAACCATACATCGAGATCATATCTTACCAATTGGACAATCGGTGAGGATTCCAGTGGAACAAGGGTGTGATGAAACCAACGTGAGACCCAGAACACGTTCAAGCAAAACAAGACAGAAGAAGAAATGCCAGAGGTAACTGATTCATCATCTGAAGTGGAGTATGAATATTCTAGTAGACCATAGATGGAGTATGTGGAACGTCTACTGAAGAGGAGAGAAACTCGTGATGGAATCTGAGTACGTTCGCAGTATGAAGAGGACAGAGAACCTGATACTGTGCAATCAGCAGAAGAACTGGATTCTGACGAAGGAAATGATGAGGAAAGTCAAGAAGAAGAGACAGATTCGGGTTCAGATGATTCTGAAATGGACCTGGATACTGGGAGAAATGTTAAAGAACCTGGAGAGAGTCTGAGCTCTAGGACAGAAGTTAATAAAGTACCTAGCACCAGAGTAACTGAAAAGAGAAGAATAAAACCAGTGTTGAGATTAACATATGATGAACATGGAAAAGTCAGTGAGCAACCTATTACTATAGTTCATAGAGGAGTAACTATGACAATAGGCAAAAACTAGGTTTCCACTTAGTTATAAGTAGGAGCTGGTAGTTCTACGTAGCACAAAAGTTAATCTATCTACATCGCCTAGGTGGGTTAGGTGTTATGTCTTATGGGGACATGTAGACATTTAGTAAGGGGGGGATGTAGCCCTATATATATAAAAAAAAAAGATTATTTCCATAAGCCAATATTTTTATTTAGGTTATTTTCCATTAAAATGTACATTTCATGTTGTTAAAAATGTTTATATTCTGTTTATATGGTTAATATATTAAGTTTGTTGGAAAATGCACTTATCCGTGAGAGTGTCCAATCAGGAGCGGGGTGAGAGGTGAGGAAGGTAGGAATTCGGGGAGCGCACTTCAATAAAAATAGCTAAGACACGCTAAGGGTGCGCTACACTATTAAATGGGATAGTTTGCCCCAAAATGAAAATGTCACTTTTCATTTCAAACCAGTATGACTTTCATGCGCAGAACACAAAAGAAGATATTTTGAAGAAAGTTGTTAACTGAACTGCACTGGCACTCATACACTTCTAATGTATATGAACACAAAACCAATGCAAGTTAATTATTTCACTGCCATTGACGAGTTATCTAGTCATTTAAAAAAAAAAACGGTTCCCCGCCAAAGATGAGTTTTTACGGCAATCAGTGTTTGTACTGTTGTTAAGCAGGTGGCGCTCTTACACACCTTTGGGAAAAAATACAGAAACCTAGAACGTATATGTTTTAGCGGTTTTTAATCATTGATCTGAGTGTAATCTGGGCGGAATCTTTGACAAAAAACGTTAATTATCTCAGCTGTTTAATCAAAGTCATGCATTTTTTAAGAAACCTACCCACATCTACGCAGTGATAAAAAACGAACAAATGAAGATAGAAGAATACGGTTTCTTTTGTTTAAAAGCTAAGACTGTTCTTTCATTTGACATATTGTTTGACCATATATTCTTTACAGAAGATTTACTGTGAGCCATAAATTTGGGTGAAAATGTTAAAAAACGCTGGCGTAGGCTGGCAACTTTTTCTTAAAAGGCTGGCAGCGAATTAGTTAATTGTGGCCAGTTAGCAACATTTTTGTATATATCTTCTTTTGTGTTCTGCAGAAGAGAGTCATACAGGTTTGAAAAGACAAGAAGGCGAGTAAATGATGACAGATTTGGGTAACCTATCACTTTAAAAGCGGGTCAATTTACTGCTAAAAGATGCTAAATGACATCGATCTATCAGCATCATGAACGGATGACATCACATAGGATGTGAATTTCTTAAAGCTACCTGTTTGTGTGTCTGTATTTCCTAAAGATAATGAAATTTTTACTTGAGTACAGATATCCATTTTGTGTTGCATTTCATTTCTTATTTCCTTTTTATTCTTAACTATTCCATTCCATTCCATTTTCTACCGCTTATCCGAACTACCTCGGGTCACGGGGTTCTTAATTATTATTCTACTATATATTTACTTTATTAGTTATAGATTATATTCATTTATTATTAGTTCTTTAATTCTAGATTACTTTTCTTAATGCTATATTCTACATTCTGTTGAATGCTGCTTTGTTTTGTCTTCATAATAGAGATGAGTTTGCAGTGGTCTCGTTCTCGAGGTTCATAATAACATCACCAGACAAAGTCATGAAGCTGTATTATAATTTTCCACAGTCTATGTTGGTATAATAACACCTGCTCCATGGGTTTCTAGTCAGATGAAGTTAGACGGAAATGGGTGAACTCGAGTCCTAGACATTCTAGAGTTAGAATGGTCATTACTCTCTACAATAAACTTTGTTCATTTAATTTTTATTTGAACTGACTGCTCTGATGTCCAAGTCTGCCGGATAGTCAGATCTATCAGTTTTGGCGTCTGAACAAGATGGAAAAACATTACGGTATCATTTTGGATCAAAAACATCACAGAGATGTGACCACGAGTGTGTGACTAAATAAATCACTTTTTGTGTGTAAATGTGTACATCATTTGAGTCATTTTTCAAGAGTTGCAGTTGCCAAATAAATCTTAAAAAACGTAAATTTATGTAAATGTGCATTTTGAAAAAAAAGTTTCAACACAATTGTATGAAGGTAAATCAGTAGCTTAACTGGAGAGCAAGTCGATTTTAAATTTAGGAACTTGTAAACTTAGAATATGTACTTGTACACCAAGATGTGCACTCAAAGCCTCATTGTGAAAACTAAAAAACTGAAGTTAAAACGTGCAACAGCAAATGCATGGAGTGTGCTTTTGACATTTCTTGTCAGAAAACAAGATGAGTAAAAGACTTTCAAAAGAAAAAGCATTTGATTTAGGGATACACGATAAATTATCGTCCATATCGGTATAATACAATTTGTGCTGATATATTACAGCCGATAAATCATATATTATTTCCTTCAGCTGGGTGCTGCTCACAGTTAGATTATAGTACAGTGCTGACTTTCTGTCCTGATCGTTGACTTACTGATATTAGCAAAATATAGTTGATGTACTGTAGTATATAGATATTTATGAATGTGTAAATTATAGAAACAAAAGCATATCGTTTGAATCAGACAAATCTAAATTGAATGAAATCTAAATTTTGAATCTAAATGCTTTCTTTTTTGAGACCTTTAGAGTTGTGGTTATTAAGAACATTTTTATCTGGGTTGCTCTGGAAGAACGTTATTATAATAAATAGCTTTCCTGTAGCTCAGTGGTAAGAGCAATGCGCCAACAATGTAAGGTCGTGGGTTCGACCCCAGGGGATTGCACATACCTATGTATAAATGTATAGCACATTGCAATGTAAGTTGCTTTGGATATAAGCGTCTGCTAAATGCAAAAATGTAAATGTAAATAAAAATCACAGTACAAAAGTTTGAAGGTTAATGAATCATTAACTAGTGTAAAGTAGGCTTGGTACATGATTTTCAGGGGGAAAAAGAGAACTAATGGTGACCTTGTATTCCCCAGTCAATGTTTTCAAATAAAACCAGTTGTTCACTTATTTCCTTTTGGTTTCAGTTTTAGTGAACTTTATATTAATATTTAGAGACTGTATATATCGGCCAATATACCAGTTATCGGCTTACAATGTTAAAGAATTATTGGCTATTGTTATTGGCCAAAATGTAAATATTAAAGCTGTTTTTTTCATATTGGTATTTTTTATATAAAAGGTTTTACGTTTGTTCTATAGTTATGTTTGTTAGGAACGATTTGCATTATAGATTCTAAATGCAAGTTCAACATAATTATAGGCTAGGGTTAGTTAGCACACTACAAAAAAGTAATGTTAGGCTATTCTGGATATATTGTACAATTACATTGAAATAATTTAAGTGATGCATGCTGCTTACCAATAGTTTTAAAACATTTAAAAGCAAGACTGTGATTCGTGCGCATAAACAAAAGTTGCATTTTTTAATATAGCAACAAAATCACTGCACGTTTTTCTAAAAGAGGTTTTTCATAAATCATAAAACCTACTCAAAAACCACTCTCTCCTCCAGAGGGCCTCGGCCTCATTTGACTCCAGTGGTTCAGCAGTTTAAGGCATAAATATGCAAAGATGGCGCATTGATTCGGGCTGAAACAGTCGCTGCATTGCTGCATCAGCTCTCAGTTTCCCTTTCAGTTTTAGCAGTGTCTATAACTGCCAAATGCGATTGAGTGGAGGCAGGGCTAATTTGTATATTCATCCATAAAAAAATATTTTCACAAGGAAAAATGTTTTGAATATGCAATTTTGGTGTTTAAAGCATTGGTGTAACTACTGACAGTGCATGCAGGTCCTGCCCACATCACAAGCGGCCCCTGGCAACGAAATTGACTAACGTCATAATAATATTAATATTATAATATGGTAAATGGCTAAGTGGTAGAACTTTTGCCAAGCAAGGTTCAGGGTTCTAATCCACCCTCGTACATTTTTTTCTCATTAAAAGCAAAGGTGTTCATCAGTGATGTATATCAAGAGCCAGGACACGTTTGTATTCATTTTGTTTTTGTGTTTTGACCAGAAAGAAGCACTCGATCGTCTGTGTGAAGACTGCGTATTGTACACGAGTTCCAAGAGAGAACTGATAACAGCACCAATGAGCACTGGCCATGATTTCTAAAACAACACATTCCAGTGATAGACCGCCTGTTATTCAACACAGACCAAGGTATTTCTTAAGGAACGAAGCGGTTTCTTTCATTAAGGTAGGCTACACCCCTGCCAGTCCATCTTTGAAAGGTATATACTTCATAAAGATTCTCACAGAGACAACACATGCTGCCACACTTTGAGGTTATGGGATTGTAAGGCTGGTGCCAAAGTGTCCACACCAAAAGGGCACCATATCCCGGGAAACACAGAACTTCATCCAATACAATGAACTCCCCACAGGGTTTGCATGTTCATATCAGACAGCATATAACAATGAATGATGATTACCAACTCACACCTTTACATCTGTTCTCTTCTCCCCCTCTCCTCTCTCTCCAACTGAACTCAGAGCAATTCAAAGCTCACCCATGAACTGGATTTGACAAATACCATATCTTGTTTGAACAAAGAATCTTCATAAGCATATTTGGTATCATTTGAAATGTCTCAGTGTGTTTGGTACAATTGTCTCATATCCACAGCAGTAGAACAGATCATAACATAGGTTTGAGGCTTAAAAGATATTCTGCTCACTGTTGAAGTTGTGTTTTCAAATGCCCATTTGTGGCCTGATCAGATCCAGGACAGAGTCCTTTACAATGTAAATTATTGTTGTGTGGAGGAAGGGTATTCTGGTCTGGGTATTTAAGGGAAACTGGCTAAATGTTAAGGGGAATTCTCACTGTGATGAACCCCATGGTGCTGTGTGTGAGCCTTCAGACACACAGAACTGTGTTTTTTCCGATCGCATCTTTTTCTACTGTCAGGTATGCGTTTTAGACTCGTAGACTAATCTGTGAGGATTTGATGTTTTGTTTTCGTATTCGCTGAATTGTAATTAAATTGTAATTGTCAAGAAACATTTACCTGACTCATAAATTGTCTTGTTTGAATTGTTCTGCATTATTCTGAGTTTATGAACTTTAGTAGATCACACTATATCCCTTGTAACCGCAAATCTACGTTCAGATTAGTGACGGACTAAAATCCTGTACTAGGTGGAGCATTGGGGCACACCAGCTGAGATTTTAGAGCTCCGGCTAACTACTTGGCATTAGTTAACTGTACTTAGATCGTAGGGGCCAATGTTTCCGTTTAGAACAGCACATATGTTGTCTGACCAATCTAAATAAGGAAAGTCTCAAACCTCTGGTTATTGGAATATTATTCTAACTAAGTGTACATAGGAAACTATGGCATGATTATACAAAGCTACCATCAGAGGAAGTAAGATTGGTCTATTTATCTCTATGGAGTGGTCATGACCTCTGGTTAGAAATAATCATTACTTTGATTAAGTTTTTATAGTCTATGGGAACTAGATAAAATAATGCTTTCTAAGTATTACTGGTCATAGAACCTCTGGAGTGACCAAGACTGACGAGTTTGTGACCGTGAGATCCACGTGTAACGGCCGGCGCGAGACTCTAAGCGACACTGAGAATCGGATGAAGGAGTGTAATTCAGAATAAGGCAGAAGAATCAAACACTGACCCAAATTGCAGGATTATTATCACGCATAATAATCAAATACAAATTATATCATTCAACGAGGTTTCCTTTTTATCTTTTGTAGTCAGATAAATTAGGCAAAGTTAAAATAACGTTAACTGTAACAACCCAGAGCGCTGGAAAGACAGAACGCGCGCATGCCTTCACCATGCCACTTGGACTCCGCCATTGGGCCAGTGGGCGGTTGGTGGTTCTTCTTTTCTCACATTTTTCACCACTTTACAAGATTGAATCCAGTGCAGCGTGTTTTATAGGAGAAGTCTTTGTTTAAGTTAATTCTCAACTGGTCTTTTCAACACATTTGTTTTTCATGTACACATGGGTCTTGTACACTGTCATATTGAGTGAGTGTGAAAGGGCGGAGACAATGCGGAGGTGTGCTGCGGCTTCTCTCTACCTGCACGCCTTTCTCTCTCTGTGGTTTGGGAGCGTGGCATCTCCCGCCATCCGAGGAAAGAGAGCGAGCACACAACCTCATGTTGGAGCCTTCTGTTTTTCAACCTCTATAGTCGAGGACATAAAACATTGAATGACTAGTAATTTCCTTCTTTTAAACTCTAGCAAAACAAAAATATTACTTATAGCACCAAAAACATGTAAACAGAATATCCAAGATTACAGCCTGCAAATTGAAAGCTGCACTGTTTCTCCAACAAATACATTAAAAGATCTAGGTGTTATATTAGATGGCAACCTGTCATTTAAAAATCACATCTCAAATATCACAAAAACAGCCTTCTTCCACCTCAGAAATGTTGCCAAATTACGAAATATTGTATGTGTTGCTGACGCTGAAAAGCTTATTCATGCATTTGTGACCTCACGGCTTGACTATTGTAATGCTCTACTTAGTGTTTGTCCTGTATCATCAATAAACAAACTACAGTTAGTTCAGAATGCAGCTGCCAGAGTTCTTACCAGGTCAAGAAAATACGACCACATAACCCCAGTTTTATCATCGCTTCACTGGCTACCCATTAAGTATCGTATTGATTTTAAAATTATTTTAATTACTTAAAAAGCTTTAAATTGGTTTAGCCCCTACTTACTTAACTGAGCTTTTATCAAATTACAACCCGTCACGCTCACTACGATCTCAAAACTCTTTTGATGACACCTAGGATAACTAAATCCACTAAAGGGGGCCAAGCTTTCTCATACGTAGCACCTAAACTCTGGAATAGCCTTCCTGATACTATTCGAGGGTCAGACACACTCTCCCAATTTAAATCTAGATTAAAGACTCATCTTTTCATCCAAGCTTTCACTTAATGCATAGTTAATGAACAGCAGCTACGCTAATTATTCTCCTTCTGCCTTCGCCTCGGGATGCCCATCCCGAGGTAGGAAGAAATTCCACCAGGTCCAGATGATCGACATATGCCCATCCCCACCTAGAGATTACGCCAGCTACAGCTGCAGACTGACTGGACACACCGCTCCATCTAAGGCAATTCTACCACCACCCAAGAGAAATACAACCATCGGACCATCCTAGCTCAGACCACTACATCCCCAACCAAGAGCAAAGACGGACTACTTGTCACATTAATGCTGGAGGTTGTTGGGTGGGTGTTTGTGGGGAGTGGGGGGGGGGCTCAATGGTTGTGGGGATTCATCTGCTGGGGCTGTGTGGGTCCGGTTTGCCCTTGTTTTGTGGTCGATGTTGGACAACATAGAAATAAAGTTACAACATGCCATTACTATTTTCCCTGGTTGTTCCTCTGTTTTGTGGTGTCAATCGTGGAGTGGGACCGGGTTGAACCTGCACGGTCTTCGGTGTGGGACTTTCTGGGTTGCAGATGGCGGGCTCTCCCTCTTCCTCATGGATATTTCGGTGGCGTTTTTTCGGGGTCACTGAGTTCAGCAATGACACGTCAGAGGGGATCTGGCCCTCCTGGCTGAGCCTGGTTTCTCCCAAGGTTTTTTTCTCCATTAATCAATCATTGGAGTTTGGGTACCTCGACACAGCAGGGCAGTGTTGGCTTGCTCACCGGGAGACTGCATTTATTTATTTATTAATTAGATATTATTTATTAGAATGATCTTGCTTGTTCTATAATCACCATGCACTGTGCTGTGTTTTACCTTTTCTGTTTTTCCTGTTTGCCCCTATAAAGCTGCTTTGGAACAATGCACATTGTGAAAACTGCTATTTAAATAAACTTGAACTTGAATTGAATATAGTGAGCCATTGAGGTTGTAGAAATACCCGATCTGCCTCACTAGGGTGAGATCTCTAAGGCTGCTCAACGGGAACACTCCCAGCTATCATAATTTAAGATGGGTCTGAGGGCCATCGTCAAGCAAAGAGCGCTTTAGACAAAAGTTCTGAGTCTGACTGGAGAATTTGGACTGTTGAGGGCAGCTCCCATCAAAGGAAGACCATCCACACCTCGGCATACGGTGTATGTCCTTCTTCTATGGCCTCAGAAGACTGCGTTGTCAGTACCACCACCCGAGTTGTGTCGAGCTGTGCCAATCTCCCATGTGAAAACTCCAGAGACCAGTCTCGAGAGGATGGTGCCCTCAGTAGTGCTAAATCTATCTCAGTGAGTGCTGCATGTAGTACAGTGGTCTTCACCATTATTCTCATCCACTGTTTCAGTGGAATGTTATTCACCAGGGTGGGCGACAACCAGACTCTTGTCATGAAACAAGAATTGAATACTCTCTTGTGTAAAGTGGCAGTAGAGTGTGTTCCACCACACAGCCGCTATTTCATTGTTCCTGAGAAGGACGGAGGTCTGCGTCTTGTTTAGTTCTTGAGACAGCTGTCCTGCTATGTTGTGTGGCTCAAGTTCAAAATGCTGACATTGAAACAAGTTGTGACACAAATCAGATCCAAGGACTGATTTGTCTCGATTGATTTCAACAATGCATACTTTCGTGTCTCCATCCTTCCACATCACAGGGAGTTCCTGAGGTTGGCTTTTGTGGGCAGAGCATACCAAAACCAGGCTCTTTATCACCGGGGGACTCGCATCTGGATTATATAGACGATTGCCTCGCAATCATTATTCTCACCCATAAGAGAGAGTTGAGGCGGCGGCTGAATGCCAAGAAGAGTGTGCTTTCTCCTGTCCACAGAACCACTTTCTGGAGGTTGTATGGGATTCCAGAATGATGCAGGCACTACTTTCTCCAAGCCGCCATAAGAAAAATAAAGCTTTATAAAGCAATATAATACACATAACTAAGTGTTCAGATGTGTATAAAGACCTTATATAATGAAGCGTTATGTTTTATTACCTTAGGATGAGCTATTTCTATCTACATACACCGTGGGTCCCCTTACATAGAATTCGTTATGTTGTTTCTACAGTGGTGGGAAAAATCACAATAAAAGGACCTAGCAATGCCGATTACGAGGATGAGTTTTTAAATCATTTAAACCCTCATACTTATACTACTCTATACCATGTGTTATCAGGTACAGGCTTGCTCTGATTTTTTAAGTTTTCACATTGGGTCTGCAAGTGCACATTTTTGTTCTCCAATCAATTCAAGTTTTCTAATTAAAATCTACAAGCTCTCAAGTTTAGCTACTGCTTTACCTTCATACAATTTCATCAATGCATCAAAGTTGGTATCAATGGATGTGTTCATATATGTGAGCCAGTCTATGAAATCCAGTTTTGTAATCTGGTTATGACATGAAGAGCATCAAAGTTTGATTTCATCATTAATTTCACTCGGATTGCAATCTTTGACATTAGTCGGTATAACAGATGTCAATCTTATATTTTTGCAGAATGTTTTTGACATTATGTAGAATGATTTTATGTAGAAATCACAAAAAAGAAACCCATGTTAGTAATTGAAGAAGAGTCACAGGTATGACACGTAAAATGATTAGAAATAAATTTAGCACATTGTTAATTATGTGGTGTTTTAAAGGGTTAGGGTGAGACAAGCGTGTGGTTTGTTTTGTGAACTCACAGTCCGTCAGGGATGCACTCCAGTGTCAGAGTTTGACCTTTGAGGATCAGGTATGAACTGTGATCTCCCGCTGGCTGCTTCATCTGCGGCGCACGATTTTTCACCACTGAGTTTGCTGTGAAAAAACCATGCAGGAAATATTATAACGGAGTTTTGAGTCCATAGTTATTATTTTAGTATTCATTACATGTTGTCCATCCATTCTAACAGCTCTTTCTAAGATGTTTTTACCCCGCAGATGTTTTATAGATCTCCAGGTCTTTCGCAGACATCTTACAGATGTACCTGTGCTATCTGGGTTCTCACTTCATTGAGCACCACACAAACACACGTGATACTCACAGGGAGTGACAGTGAAGGCTATGGGTTCTTTAGGCAGGATGATGCTGGCGTTCAGGTAGTGAGCGTTGCAGGTGTAGTCGTCTCTGCTGTCAGTGAGCAGTAAATTGGCAAAGTAAAGATTTCCATCCAGAGCTGTAGTTACACGCTCGCTCAGGAGAATGTGATGAAAGTCTGCCAGTCAGACAGAGAAATGTCATTCATTTCAAGTCACTTTGATTCTGCGACTGCGGTACGATTTGGTGGAGGACGTACCTTTGTCCATCCAGTGTATTTTCGGAGTGATGGAGCTCTTTGGGGGATTGCAGGCAAGCATCGTGCTCGCTCCCTCCTCAAACTGCAGCTTTTTCTGACCCTTCTCTTTGGCCAAGGTTGGGACCGCTGTGAAGAAACAGCACATTCATCATCAATCAATATGAAATCAACATTTACACAACCCATCACCTGTTCAAAAGCCTGCTAATAACTTGAAAATCACCCTCAGTAGTTGCAGCAGTGTTACACTAATATGCGTAGGATCACTGACCCTCCCGGTTGAGTTGGTTTTTCTCCACATTTATAAAACAGTCAGTTCTGGTTCTTGATTCTGATTGTCTGAGCAGAGTTCTTATCCGCCGGTATAAAATACCCCTGTAACCCACTGCTTCTTGGGATTGTCATTTTGGTTCCTCGCCACTGGGAGACTGCTGATATTGCTATTATTTTATTGCAATATCTTCAGGTTTATTGGCATTCTAAACTTCTAGTACTGACAATAAACATATTATCATACAACATAATAATTAACCATATTAACCATGATATCATATAAATAATACACACATTGTAAGTAACAAAATGAAAGTAAGCATGGTATTTAGGATGATACTGTGGCTACAGTAATATTGATATGAAACAATTGTAATAAGGGTTAGTCTAACTGCAGTTTAGAAGTGATTTAATAAATCCAACAGAAGGTGAAATATGAACCAACTATGTATGACCTTCTTTTAAGAACTTACACTCTGTCATCAGGTGCACCAGGTCAGAGACGGCCGTTCCCAGATCATTTGTGGCGTGGCAGCGATATGTTCCCTGATAGACGCTGAGCTCCTCAGTCCTTTTTACTGTCAGGTTTCCAGAGTCGTGCAGAACCTCGCCGAACGGTCTTCCATCTTTAACCCATCGGAATCTGTCCGTGTGAAAGAATCAGATGAACTACTGTAGACAGAGACTTGAGAAGACACTTACATGTGCACAGACAATAAGATTATTTCCAGCAATCACAATACTTGATTATTATTCCTAATTATTTGCTATAACATGCAGCAATATGATGAATTCACATACAGTCCTGGCCCATGAGCAGCAGAACATGGGCGATGCTGGGATCAGTTTTGTTGGGGCGGGGGGATACAGTGATATAAGCCCCTTCTCCGTCATTAACAAGTGTTTTTTCTGACAGACTTGACACAAGTTTTTTCAGCTGTAATGCATCTGAAGAGTTCACACAACTTTTCTGTCTGTTTTAAACATCTGATCTGGACGAAGTCTTTGACATAAACAATTTTTTTAGCTTTTTTGTTTAGAGCAATCTGTTTTTAAGAAGCCTACCCACAAGAGATAAAAAAAGAAGAAATGAATCTAGAATAATACACATTTATGTGTGTCTTGTGAAAATGATCAAGGATGATAATCCTAATGCTTGGCTGGCAACTTTATAAAAAGAAAAGAAAAGACTGAGTTAAGTAGACATCTCATATAGAGCAGGAGTTTATATAGGGAGACGTGAGAACTGGATTGGGCAAATACTGACCGAGAGCTTGCAGGATTATAGAAGGTGTCGGCCACTAGAGGCTGCCATTGAGTAGTAGTTCAGTTTCTTGCATCCATTTTTATTGTTTTCACTTGTGCCTTGTTTACTTCATGTGCACTTAAGTGAGTCTGTGGAGGAGCTTACCTCTAATGTACTTTTAGCTTTTGTACCTTGAGGATTTGGAAGCTTATCAATTTTTTGTCTAAGAATCCTTCAGAGATGAGTTTTTAGGGTTTTTGTTTTGTACTCCCCTTTTGCCACTCTTCTGTGTACTTTGTGTGGGGGCAACTATTGTTCGACCCTTGCCTTTTCTTTTAGTAGACTATTGTTTTCTTCGGTGGATATATTTATTGACCTGAATCTGAAAACATCACTAGCAGAGCTGGCATGGGTTCTGTTTTATTGCAACTTTCATGTAACTTTACACTTGAAATCACTCACTTTAAAGTCTACAGTGTTGTAATAATGGCCAGCTAAACGAATGATTCAAAATGAGATCTGACTCACGTGGGTTTGGGGTTTCCGCTGGCTTCACAGATCAGATTGACATCATCCAGAGAGAAAGCTGTTTGGGACACTGGCTGGCTTGTGATCTTTGGAAGTTGTTTGACTGAGACAACAAACATTGATTAGCATGAATACATCAGAGCAATCCTCACTGTGTTATGAAGCCTTTTTCATCATATAGAGTACATGCATCATTTAAAGATTCATCGGTGTAGAGACACTGTTAGAGGAAGATGATGCACTTACGGTCATTATATTTGTCTAAGGGCAGCACAACAAGAGAGAGGGAGAGAGAGAGAGAGTCATGCATCTGTTACTGTACAGTATAAGTCATGAGTTACAGGAATAAAGCAGCTGGTGTTTGTCAGTGAAATGTGCCACTGAAGAGATGCTCATGGTGTTTACTACAAACTGAATTGTACTTCACTCACTGGCTATATTTGATTTCATTTTCATTTTTACATCTATGCCTTTAATCCAAAGGAACATACAGTGAATTCAGATATTCAACTAAAAAAGGGTTAGGTTCAGAGTTAGTCGACCGCGTTATTCACTGTCACTACTTGAGTGAGTACATGGAACATGTGAAAGAAAGACTTTGTACATATCTGTGTCCTCTGTGGAAGAAGTGAGTAAATGAAAACATTGTGTTGATTGTTGACTTCAATGTGTGTGTGAGGTGAAGGACGGGTGAACGATGAGCTTCTTACAGTCAGGAGGAATTTGGATGTAAGCGACTATCCGTCCGACAAAGAGAAAGAGGAGCAGGAGATGAAGAAACGGCTGACGGTTTACCGGAGACATTCTGTATGAATCCAGACGCCGCCGCTCTCTCGTACATTAACACACACACACACACCACTGGAACGCTGAAAAACACAACATCATTTTCAACATGAGAAGCCACAGTGAACAACTTGTTCTGATTTATATCCATCTGTGCATTTATTCATCCCTATGATTAAATATGATTGAGAATGAATACTTGAGAAAACAAAAGAAGAACAAGAATTTTCCCAATAAATGCAGAACAGACACACACACACACACACAAGGATGGCGGCAGGAGGGTAAGATTATTGGATTATCCTGAAGAGAAAGTGCTCGTCTTTGAGCTGAAGGCTAATGGCTTTGATGGCTCTGTGTCTGGCCTTTAAGAGATAAACCTTCAATTTGATCTTTTCCAATTGAACGTCAATCCAAATGAGCTCATGTACACACACACACACACACACACACACTAGACATAAGACATCGGACCAAAGTCAAAAATATAAACACATCTTTAGCTAACACTTTCTATGAAAAATGTGCAAAAATGTTATTTATAAAAGAGACAGTTTGAAAAGAACTGTACATCTCAATGACACACAATGGCTCATGAATTTGACATTTGTAAATGAAGCAGGTACTGCTGGGGGAAATAATGGTGTACGGGACAAACATGACAGCTGTGTCCCGATCACCCCCCTAAACCCCATAATTATACTCCTGTCCCCTGTTACTACCCCCTCTATATACCCTCCCATTCTCTATTGTTGTCAATTCCCATGTGCTTGTGTCGTCACACACACTCTCACACACGCACACACAGTTCGTCCCTGTTGGGCTTCACTGCACACTGGGTTAATGTGTCACTTCTTGACAAACACATAAACACATCTGTCTAAACACACAAATGTTGTGCTTTTCGCAGCCATGATGATTCTTACACTGTATAAACTGTATGTTGTATCCTTTCACCCTCACACGACCTCACAAACCATCACATGAACCTTTCAGTTTTACATTTCCACATAAGGAATCATTAGGATCGTTTCCACATATCATAATCACAGGGACTGTTGACCACTGATTCACACAGTGTAGATAATCTCAAATTGACTGTTGTGGCAACATTAGGTCCTCCTTCACACACACACACACACACACACTTTACATGTCAGGCATGTGTGTTTGCATTTCTGTAGCCCTTACTCCAGGTCTAGGCCTACGTCTGCTCATGTGTCAACATTGTGTTCGGGTGTGACTTCATCAGCATATGACAGTGACTGAACATGTGTGTGTGTGTGTGTGTGAGTTATGTGGTGAAATATTGAACAACAGCAGCTGTGCTGATGAGACACATTAATGGATGAAAATGGAGGAGGGGACATAAATCAGAGACCTCCCACAAGCCCCGCCCCTAAACCCATGAGACCTAAAAACATGAAATACTAATAAATGTGTCAATCTCTGGATATGTAAATGTAAACTTCAACATAAATTCCGCTGGACACATGACCTATAGATCGAGCTAATCACCTTCCAACACTTGAATATATAAGATATGTGTTCATTCATGTTTGCGTTTGCAAAAATTCACGCCCATCCTCCACAACAAACCACGGTCAGTCACTGTCTATAGATCTTCATTTTCAGGAAGGAATTCCAAGAATCTAAGACCCTCGTGATTCAGGCTACAGATGGGGGACTATGCGATACATTATGTCATACATAAACATATACATCAAAGTATAAACATACATACAGTAAAAACGTATATATATAGTTACCACTAACATCTCCGCTAGTTGAGCCACGTCCGCTCTCATAGGGCTACGGTTTAGTTGTACCAAGTGATAAAAATATATTTACTAAGAAAAAAATTCATATTTCAGTGAACTGACAGCACTTCCGCTGAGCACGGTTGAGTGCCAATGTGATCATGCCTCAAGTAAGTGCAAAAGTTTATCAAGGTTTTATTATACTTGTGGGTGTAGCTGAAAATGGATAGCCCGAAGCCTTTTTGCTTGTTGATGTTTGATGAAGTGTTTGGATAATTTAACTGACGTCATTGACCGTAATCCGAGGTGCATCTTGAGAGAAAACTTCATCGTTCCCTGAGACAAAACACGGAAGCGATCGTGCATAGAGTCTATTAGGTAGAAAAACAATAGTAGCACCTTACTAGACATTAAAATTACACTCCACATCCCAGGACATTAGATCCAGAAAACTGTGATCACTATAAGGGGTGTCCAACCTTTTTTAAGCAAGACCTTAAGAGATCAAATCATGCAGAGGGCTACTTGGAATTCCTGAGAAAATACTTTCAAACTGTGTGATGCACAATGTGATGCATTATTTTTTGTTATACTTAACTTTTAAGGTTTATATTTTTGTTATGGTCAATTTCACCTTAGTTATACCACCATAATCATTCACAGAATTGTGTATTAGAGTGTTTAAATGATCATTTTTATGTTTCACTGGTTTACGAATTTATAAGAAGCAGTTTTCAAAAATAAATTGAATAAACTAATCAAATGTTAAATAACACTGCATATTAATCCAAGCTTCACTGCAAGAGCTAATACACAGATCCAGCATAGTGTCACACGAGCATTTTGTTTTGCATTTGTTTAAGCCGGTCCATTTTTTCACATCCTTTGGAATTATGTCATCACGCTATGACTCCATTACTAATTCAAAACAGAAATTGTTCTCTAAAACCCACTCAAGCACATGGATTCTGCTGCGACCCGTCTTGCCGTCATTACCCATCATTTTTGGTTAGGGTTTGCGCATGCAGAATTAAATCATTTGCTATTAAGCACTGTTTCAGTCCAGTGAGTCAAAGAGAACAAAAACAGACTTTCTTCATAATCTGGCCCACAAAATCATGAAGGATGTAGGTTGTTCCCTTTCAAGGGAACTCGCACTGCGTCGCCATGGCAACGCTTTGGGGAACGCCTCAGCGTGACCAGCTCTGAGCACGTGTGTCAACATCGTCCAGTAGTGGAACGCTACGTCATAGATGACGTATGGACCAGGCGGTATAAAACGACATCCGAAATAGTGAACTTCAGCTCTTTTCTTCTCAGCAAAGGCTCTGTGTGTAGTGTGTGTGTCTAGTTAAAAGAAGCGTGAGTGTGTTTTGTAAAAGAAGTGTGTTTGGTTAGCCAGTTTGCTAACATGTCAGAGAAAAGTTTCAGACATTGTGCTCCTCCTTGTTCGCGTTTTATCACGAGCAATGATACGCATGATCTCTGTGTAGTCTGTCTGGGAGCGGAGCATGCACAGTCAGCGCTCGAGGGAGCTGACTGTGAAGCCTGTGGACTTTTACCACAGCGCACGCTCCGTTCCCGCTTGGCACTGTTTGACAAACACGGCCAGGTGCGTGCTCCGCGTGGTGATGGTCCCGCTTTTGCCGAGGCAGAGCGGAATCTTCGCTCGTGGGGCTCGCAGATGGACGTCAGGGAGGCTGAAGAGACATGCTCCGGCTTCTCTTTACCCTCCGTAGCTTCCACCCCTCTCTCTGCTGAGTCGGGAGCACGCACTGCGGTTTCTCCCGCTCAGAGAGGGAGTCCGGTTCGGCAATGTTCTGCATCTGAGGATGTAGACATAACTGGTATCGAAGCAGGAGAGTTAGATTGTGTTCCCCCTCTTGCTGCTTCGGTTCACGCCGATATGGTGGAAGTCATGACAGCTGCGGTAGCCCAACTAACAATAGACTGGCCTCAAGATAAACCTAACGCTCGTCCTGAGAATAAGATGGACGAGCGATGTCTCAAGCATAGCACACAACCCTCACGACGCAAACTCCCTTTCTTTTCTGACCTACATCAGGAGGTGTGTAAGTCGTGGCAGCATCCATATACCGCACGAGTATTCACGCCACAGACTTGCATTTATTCTAATGTTCAGGGCTATAAAGAAAGAGGTTACGGGGCGATGCCGACAATAGAACAGACGCTTGCGAGCTATCTGTCTCCATCCACGGCTTCGTCCCTAAAAGCCCCTACCTTGCCAACAAAGCCATGCAGGGTGACATCGACTTTGATTGGCAAGGCATATGCGGCAGCAGGGCAGTCCGGGGCTTGCTTACACTCTGTGGCACTACTTCAGGCGTATCAAGCAGATGCGCTACGTGAATTGGTCTACACAGGAGTGGTGGCGGCGGACGTTTTACAACCCGTCCGTCATGCTATGGATGTTTCTCTCCGTGCTACTCGTGAGGCAGCCCGTTCCTTGGGCCGCTCCATGGGCGCTATGGTAGCCACTGAGAGGCATTTATGGTTGAACCTGTCAGACATGAAACCTTCTGACAAGTCATTTCTCCTAGACGCCCCATTATCCCCTACGGGCCTTTTCGGCAACGCTGTAGACATCGTTGTTGAGAGGTTCGAGGAGGTTAAGAAACTGGCTGCGGCATTTAAACTTTATCTCCCCCGCCGCGGAGAAACTCCCGGGGCGGCTGGGCGGGAACAGCCACAAGCGTCCACTAGCTATTGTGAGCGTCAGAGGCAGAGTGTTGCTTCTCAAGCCCCACCCCAGAAGGACGGGGCTCCGGGAAGACATTATCATTCGCAGCCTTACATACCTAGGACTGACCTGAGGGCGGTCATTCAGGCAAGGAAAGGGGAAAACGAGCGGGGAGCGTGCGCTCGCACCTCATTATACGGTGCCCGTTCCTCCTCAGTTCCCCAGAAGGGTTCAGCCGGCTCTGCCAATCGAGGTTTGCCGAGCCGTAGCGGTTCCCGTTATGATGTCACCAGACAGGGTTTTGTACACCGAGGTGTGCCCCGAGCAGACTCTGGTGATGGAACAAGAAGTTCTAGCCAAGTCGGAACATCTGTCGGTTCAACATCGAGATGTTGTTCTCGCACATATGGAGGAGCTAGGGCTGAGGCTGAATACATAGAAAAGTGTGCTTTCTCCAGTACAGAGAACCACTTTTTTAGGACTAATATGGGACTCCATCACGATGCAGGTACGGCTCGCGCCTGCTCGTATTTTTGCAATCCTGTCAGCCGTTTGCAGCCCAGTGTTGGGAAGCAGTTGTCGGCGCGTTGCACTGACAACCGATTCTTCTCTCGCAGGTTGCGGAGCTGTTATGGAAGGCCAATTGGGTCAAAACCGATGGGGGAGCCACTTTCGATCTTGGCACATAAATTGCCTAGAGATGATGGCAGTGTTCCTGGCGTTGGAACACTTTCTCCCACAGCTCAGAGGCCAGCATGTGCTTGTCAGGGCAGACAACACAGCTGTGGTCTCATATATAAATCACCAAGGGGATCTACGGTCACAGCAGATCCTCCTGTGGTCTCAGGGGACGCTCCTCTCCTTGAGGGCAGTCTATATCCCCTGTCACCTGAACCGAGGAGTAGACATCTTGTCGAGACAGGAGCTGAGGCCGGGGGAATGGATACTCCACCCAGAGGTGGTGGAGCAGATTTGGATGAGGTTTTGCTGGGCAGAGGTAGATCTGTTCGCGACTCAGGTAAGTATGACTAAGGTGTGGCCGAGGCTTCACCTGTACGCTTTTCCCCCGATCGCTCTACTCCCGGGAGTTCTGGAAAGGGTGCGCAGGGACGGAGTTTGCCTACTGTTGGTAGCCCCATTCTGGCCGGCCCGAGTATGGTTCTCAGACATCATAGACCTGTTGGAGAACTCTCCATGGGAGATTCCTTTGAGGAGGGACCTCCTCTCTCAAGCGGAGGGTCAAATACATCACCCACGCCCGGAGTTATGGAAACTATGGGTTTGGCCTCTGAGAGGGCTAGCCTCTTAAACACTGGTCTCTCAGCCGAGGCTGTGGAGACCATACTTAATTCCAGAGCTCCTTCTACAAGGAAGCTTTATGCCTTAAAGTGGAGGGTCTTCACTACTTGGTGTTCAGCTCACCGCATGGACCCTGTAAACTGCCCGGTTTCAACAGTGCTTGAGTTCCTGCAAGATCGTTTTGCTGCAGACTTATCCCCATCTACCTTAAAGGTTTATATGGCAGCCATTTCTGCCTTTCATGTTCGGCTAGGGGGCATACCTGTTGGTAGAGACTCCTTGGTTCTACAGTTTCTTCGTGGTGCTCGCAGGTTGAGACCTGTGAGCCACACTAGGGTACCTACCTGGGACTTGGCTACAGTTCTCGAGGGACTGTCAGCTTCTCCCTTTGAACCGATTGATTCGGTCGCTCTAAAGTTTCTCACTCTTAAGACTGTCTTCCTGTTGGCTATTACTTCTCTCAAGAGAGTGGGAGATCTTCAGGCCTTGTCGGTTTCCCCTACGTGCCTTGAATTTGCTCCTGGTTTGGTTAAGGCGTTCCTTTTCCCCTGGGCAGGATACGTGCCTAAGGTTATGGATAATGTACCGATACCCATTACCTTGCAAGCATTCTGTCCTCCACCTTTCAGGAGCCAGGACCAGGAAAGGTTAAATTTGTCGTGTCCAGTGCGAGCACTGGACTCGTATGTACACAGAACTGCGGCTTGGAGGAAAGCGCAGCAGCTCTTCGTATGTTTTGGTTCACCGAAGAAAGGTCAGTCGGCAACCAAGCAAACCATCAGCAGATGGATAGTTGAGACAATCTCTCTGGCCTATGAGGCCTCTGGCAGACCATCGCCTTTGGATGTCAGAGCTCATTCTACTAGGGGTATGGCGGCCTCCGTAGCCTTAAGGTCGGGGGCGTCTATGCGGGACGTGTGTGATGCGGCAGGCTGGTCCTCTCCGCTCACATTCGTGAGATTTTATAGTTTGGACATGAATCTCACCCCGGGAGCCCAGGTGCTTGTGTCTTCCACGTGACATTTTTGTACACACATACAGGCATTTGGGCGTATGGCGGTTTGGGTATTTCGTTCCCCAAAGCGTTGCCATGGCGACGCAGTGCGAGTTCCCTCGAAAGGGAACGTCTCGGGTTACGTCTGTAACCCTTGTTCCCTGAGAAGGGAACGAGACACTGCGTCACCTTGCCATACTCCCTACATCCCTGTAAGCCTTTTGCTTCGAAGTTTTTCGAGCTGAAGTTCACTATTTCGGATGTCGTTTTATACCGCCTGGTCCATACGTCATCTATGACGTAGCGTTCCACTACTGGACGATGTTGACACACGTGCTCAGAGCTGGTCACGCTGAGGCGTTCCCCAAAGCGTTGCCATGGCGACGCAGTGTCTCGTTCCCTTCTCAGGGAACAAGGGTTACAGACGTAACCCGAGACGTTTTATCTCATCAGTAGGCTATATATGAGAAATGATTCGCTGTTCAGAGTAATATTCTAGATATGGCGTCAATTGAGGAAAGACACATTCATTTTGGGATGCGCTTTGAGGAATTTTATGTGGTAAATGTGTTATCATATATAATTGCGCACATCTTCTTTGCTGATATTAAAAATTCGCAAAGCTTAATAACATGTTCAAATCATAACCTTTCATGACGATGCAGCATTTGCCGGATCGGTACAGTCCCGAGCGTCAGTCATGTGCATGGTGGGCACCTCAAAAAGTTGCGCATGTCTGAGACCACTGATTTACATGTTCAAAAAAGGCCACTTAAATCTTTAAGAATATCTTAGGCTAAATAGCTAATTTACATCTAATCTTTTCCATATGTAACACACCACCGATGTCTATTAACCGCATCTCAAATTTAGGTACAAATTCTTTATTCCACGATGATCTTTATTGCTATTATCCTCCCAAATTGAACCATCTGTATTTGTTCACAACCATATGGCTCAAAAGAAGGTGCCCAACCAAATATTACAACAAGGAGATCCTGGGAAGAATCAGTCTTAGGTACCTTGGAATAAAAACAAAACACTCTCTCTCACTTTCTCTCTCTTTCTCTTTCTCTCTCTCTCACTCTCTCTCTCACTCTCTCTCTCTCTCTCTCTGTCGCCCTAGCTGTGATCTCACTTCCTAAACAGTGACATTATTTCATCTGCTCTGATGTCAGACACAGGCAGCTCCCAGACTTAATGAGGTTCTCATCGGACCCCTGCCGTGACAACTTAATAAGCGTGACCCCTGCAAACAAAAGCAGAAGATCCACACAGGCATCCCTCGTGTGTTTTCTATTCAGCCGTCTCCTCATGAACGCGAGCATCTCTATTAGAGACAAACATTAACATGCCAGCCTGTCACAACTCAGAGCTGAAGAGCCCTCTCAGTGTCAGATGAAAGATTTCTGAATGCATGATGATTTATTAAACACTTCATGTATTCACAAACATCACTAATGGATTTTCATCTGGCTTTAATGGACGCTTGACTGTTTAATGCTCTTACACCCACAATACAATGCAGAAAGATCCGGAAACTTAACTCAGGCAAGGTTTTTTGCATTTTAAATGAAAGTTTGTTATGGCCAATGATGACAAAGCATACATTGTTTCTCAATAGATGATTGGCTTATGTTTCACTGTAGTGTTGTGAATCAACTTCACATCCAGATGATTCACACGAGCACCAATGAGCTCTGTCTCCACACAAACACACACGCGCTGGGTTTCCTTGTATTATGAGGTCTTTCCACAGACATCATGATTTTTATACCATACAAACTGTAACCATCACTGTTACCTAAAACATTGAATCTTCAACACACTGTTAACATTGTTGCCGCTGTGTTTACTGCAAACTTGGAAAACGTGGATATATGAATATAAAAAAATTCAGACCCTTATTATTATTTGATTTGGGTTTTTTTT
Source organism: Triplophysa dalaica (assembly GCF_015846415.1). NCBI lineage: Eukaryota > Metazoa > Chordata > Actinopteri > Cypriniformes > Nemacheilidae > Triplophysa > Triplophysa dalaica. The sequence goes on along the minus strand of NC_079561.1, from coordinate 87,458 downwards.
AATTTCAGATTAGTTTTGTTATTTGACATAAAATCTATTTTTGTTTGATAGAGACGTGTGTAGCATTTGAGAAATAGTAAAAGGGCAGTTGTTCATTTCTTATTTGTCGAAACTTACTTTTGTAAAAGCAAACCGTGAATGAATGGTATCGTGAGATCAGTATTCTGAATGGGGACACCCCTACTGAAACATTCATTCTCACATCCTCCACCATTTACACCAACACCAAAAAGTATGCCTGTGTTTTTTTTTCATTGATTTGTCATCTAAATAAAATTGTATTTCAAGCAAGATTAGCCATAACTTTTCCATTAAAATCACTGACAGGAGTCCAGAACTGACAGAGAAACAGAAAAGTGTCTGATGGAGCTGTAACTGCAGTAATGGACTGTGTGTAAGAGGCTTTAACAGAACACAATCAAGTGGATCCCACAGTGATCCTTCCAGATATTTGATATATTGTGAGATAAAGTGTGGCTGTCATGAAGAAGATGCCCGTGTGAGTCCTGCTTTCACAAAGATTAGATGTCTGCAGTACATAAACCTGCATTTTAGCCTCAAACAAGACTGGAAAATGGATGACTCTTCTCTGAATGACGGATGTCTGGGTCTGAGGCCAGGACTACATTGAGTGTCCAATCACTGTCCAACAGTCCTTTCAGTCAGATAAACATCACAATAGGACAGAAAATGCCCTCATAACTTCTGTTTCTGGATTGGATTCACCTCCCTGTGACACATTGTTTCAGACTGTGTGTGTGTGTGTGTCTCCTCCCTCATCTTGTCACCATAGTAACATTCAGACTCCAACAGAACAGCCCATTTCCTCCCATCCCCCACCCCATCCCGCTCTCTCTCTCTCCTCACCCTGTTATTGTTTGAGAGGCGATGCTTTTTTTGGGCAGAGTTGACATTCTGTCAAGGAAGCAGGCATCTATGCATCTTACACCATCAAACCCACATGGTTGCAGTTCTGTGGTGGGTGAGCATTAGCTTGCATCATCACAGGTGTGAAGGTTCTGTTGTCCCAGTCGTATGATGTGTAATTGTGTCCTTCTTTTAAAGATCAGGTATCATGCTATTTCTTTCATTCTGACTTCTTTACAATGTTAAAACGTGTTATCTTCTCATGCTTAACATGGTCAACTTGTTAAAAACCGAGTTGGACGTATGATGTAGTATTTACATTTCTGTACTTGATACAATCGTCCAGCACTCCGAATTGTTTCAGAAAGTTTTTTATAATTCTGGATCCCTGTGTCGTCAAAGAAATCCTATTCCTTGTATAAGCCATTCAAAGCATGACAAGGCAAAGGCGAAATAGCCAAGCAACAAGTCAACTGACGAGCGAGACCTGAGAAGAAGAAACTTTCTCAGCGAGAAACTGATAGATGTCTTCCCATTGCTAAAAGATGCCGTACATGAACTTCACGCAGTAAGTCAAACTAAGTCATACATCTGCGTTTTGTTGCCATTCAGCGTGTACGTGCATAATGTCTGCCAACATCTAACTGATCTGTTCTGACTCTATTTTCTTCTCTACTCTTTTCTTCTCTACCCATTAAAAAAAAAAAAAAAAAAAGGTATGAATGAATGATTCTGTATACTGTGTTAGGCTATATGAGACCAGTCTTCTTTTTGATTGCACTTATGCTTTTGTTGTACTTGTGCTGTCCCAATTGCTTCCATTACCTACCCAACTTGTAAGTCGCTTTGGATAAAAGCGTCTGCTAAATGACTAAATGTAAATGTAAATGTATAAAACACAAAGAGATTAATGTGATGATGTGTTGTGTGTCCGTCCCACCCTCCCCACTAGTCCCACCTACAGCAGCTTATGTTTTTACTGAAATAATCCTACCGCCGTATCTCTCTTTTATACATGTGATCAAACTAAATACTAGATACTAACTAAATACTAAGATACGACATATGACAGGGGTCTTCTACTTCTTTTCCTAGAGGGCCAGATTCCAAAAATAAAAAAGGTCTGTAGAAATTACTGTATTACTGGCAGCAGTTTGCCAGTAACTTGCTGTAGATTTACATTAATGTCATTAACTGGCAACAGTTTCTTTAAATATAAATGATCATTAAACATTAACAAGTCGTAATCCTTTCAGAAAAAACCCCCCATAAAATAACAACCTCATGCAAAACATTCTGGGAACCGAAACTAGAAAAGACACTCAAAATGTTAAAATAACAGACTCATGCAACGCATTCTGGGAAATTAAATCTTTTTTTAATTTAGTCATTTAAGCGTTTGTAACTAAATTACTAAATGTGAACATGTAAATGTGGATTCTGGTTCCCAGAATGCTTTGCATGAGGCTGTTATTTTATAATTTTTTCTGTAAAGATAAAGACTTGTTAATGTTTAATATTTATTAATCATTTAACAAACGATTTTCCAATAAATTAGATAAATATAAATCTACAGTAATTTACTGGCAACTAGCTGCATAACTACAGCAAAAATGTTAACATGGTATTAATAGGAAGCAGGCCCATGTTTTTTTCCCCGATTTTCTTTCTTTTATAGCCTGCTGTTTTTGTTGCTGTTACTTACAGGTCATATGTTAAAACATGCACACAAATATTGCATGCAGTATTTATACCTTTTCATGATATTTAATGAAAAGTGACATTGTCTTTTTAATTTTATTGTATATTCCTTAATGGATTAGATTAACCAAAAATGAAATTGCTGTTAATTTACTCACCCCATTCCCCCAGTACTCCCAAGATGTGGTTGGCATTGTTTTTTCAATGAGATATTTATGAAGATATTTGTTTGATATTCAAGTCAAATTACTAAAAGTCAAACACGCTAACACATTCAGCACAAAAGTAATCCCTGCCCCTTGACTTTAAACTGGTGTCTTATAAAAGTGAATCAATTGGTCTGTGCAAGAAACTGCAGCCTATTATCATAGATATGGATATTATAGCATCATTGTATGAATTCCAATCGCATCCATGTGCATGGGACACTTAGAAGTGCAAGTTCTGGAGGGAGATGAACAGCTGTTTCCGTAAATATAGCTGCTTAAATCATACACATTGAATGCAGTAATAAAAACAACATAGTTTTTCCTTATCTAAGACCTTCCAGCAGTTATTTACAAGGGCAGAAAATGTGTTTTGGATTGCGACCTATCGTGTGCGCAAACCGACTGCCTGTAGCTGAGGACTGCAAATTATAAAATTGTAAAGAACATTCCGTTTCTTGCAAAGGTTGATCAAATCGATTTAAAAGACGTCTATCGCCGCGGGAAGTACTTTTGTACTGAATGTAGCAGCACTTCGGACTTTCAAAGATGTGGCGTCTCAGGACGTGCTATTCTTACAGCGCAGTAGGGCACCGTTCTTAAAGTCTCTCTACAAATTTAACATGTTAAGGGCTGCATTTGGCCCGCGGGACGCTAGTTGACTAACCCTGATGTACACAATATTACTGTATAGGCACTGAAGACATATATGAGATTGGCAAAAACTGCCTGTGATTCGTGTGATCTTTCATTGATAGATTGAACTGCTGCATCTGTTTAAGTGTGCTTGAATCTCTCACCTACTGTCCAGTACAGGCACCTACAGCTGCGGAATAATCTAGAGACCATTCCCAAATGTCTATTACATCATCATTTGTGTATTCAGTCCAGTGCTTCTTGAATTCCACCAATATGGAAGCTCAAAAGTCATCCTAACCCAACATTGAGAAAATTCCAGGTTATCTTTTCCTAGATATATGACTGTTGTGTTGCTAAAAAGTCAATCTGAACTTGTTTTCTTTGCAGTATTTGAGGTCTGAAGAAATACACAGCATTTTTACCGTTATTTCACCTGTTTCCCCAAATTAATGATAATAGGGAGAAATATATTTTGTAGTTCACAGAATGAAACCTAAATGATCCTTTTTCCTAAACACATACATTTTAAAATAATATAAAGTCATTTTGATCTTCTCTACATTTGCACCACTGCTTTATTCTCTGATGTCATCTGTTGCTTCTCAACACGTCTCACAATATCCATGTACTGTTGTCCTATGTCAGCTGTTGATTGAGTTGTGTCCGTGTTTATGCAGTTTTTTGGGTTGGTGCTGTTGTTCAGTGTGATCAGGACATCTTCACCTCTCCACATCACATACTGTAGTGGCCAAACATGACACAATACTTTAAATATTTGACCAGATTTACATCCGCTCTGAGAAGAATTCAAAGAGGTTTGGCAAAAAATGACACACAAGTCAGAAGAACGACTGCTGGAGTCAAATACTGATCAAACTCTTCTACTCAATGTTCGACTGGTTTTCGTGTCTGCAGCATTTTCAATACTTCCAAGATTAGATTCCAAGAAAACCCATACTCCCTGATAGTACAGTAGTTGAAGTTTACACAGCATTTTAATCCTTAAAAAACAAAAGTGCAACAAACTTGACAAATCATTCAATGCTAGAGAACAAGATTCAAGTTGAATAAACAAATCCTGTTCAACATCAGGACAAGACTTCAGTCAGAAGTGAATGAGCAAGTACTCTGCACAGACTACACTTAACATACTGTTTCTCTTTCAGCTCAAAGCAATCTCTTTTCAAAGAAGAAGAACTCAGTAGATTTTACACTGCGCTAAAGACCACTAACCAGTTTAAGGGAACATTTTTCCATTTTTGCCTTTATAAGGAGAAAACTCTGTAAAGTGTGTTTCTGCTGGATTTGTGATGGTGCATGGTGTTCTTTGGGAATTTTGTCAGGATTTTCAGCTGTACAGCCATACACTGCCCGCTCTTTCTCAGAAAAACACTATTCATCTGAAGAAATGAAAGAAAGTGAACAAAACAAGGACTTCATTCTGCCACATGAAGTAGATGAATAGAGAGAGAGAGAGAGAGAGAGAGAGTCAAAGGTCAGATGAAGAGTGAGGCAATGAGGAAAAAATGAAATCTGGTGACCTTTGAGTTCTTCCTGTCTTCGACTTTGGCCTCTATGATGTACAGATGACAGTTTGTACTTGCAAAACATCCTCAGTGCTACAGAAACCAAGTTGACACAGGAATAGATATCACTCTCTGACCTGTTTAAGGTCCTTTTTTCAACCGTTTAACCCGTTTCACAAGCGCAAGCACATGCCTCCCACAGGCACAATAAACACTCAAGGATTCCACTGGATGTGTAACAGCGGATTGCTAAACAATATTTGGCCGAGCTGAGCCGTAGGAAGAAGAAAATCTCTTAGTCCTGCAGAGAAATTATTTGTATCTGAGCCACTAAAAAAACATTCTTCTGTTACTCTGTACACCAAAGTAAGAAAATAAATCAAGTTTTTTATAAAGCACATTTAAATACAGCAGAGCTATCCAAAGTGCTTCAAAGAGTCAACTAAGTAACATAATACACATATTGCAGGTTAATATAAAGAAAGTAAACAACAAAACATATATACATTTAAAATGGCAGGGAGTAAAGGTGAGTTTAGATTTAAAAACAAAAACAGAAGGTGCGAGGCGGATATCCAAAGGTAGCTGATTCCACAGACATGGGGCATCAAACGAAAAGGCTCTATCCCCTTTAGTTTTTAAACTGGACCAGGGCACCCATAAGAGAGCCTTGTTGGAGGATCTTAAATGTCTAGCGGATGTCTGTGGGTTAAGAAGATCCTTAAGATAAGATGGGGCCTGATCATTTAGAGCTTTAAAAACGAACAATAAAATCTTAAGCTGAAGCTAAGATTGGGGTGACCTGATCATATTTCTTTGACCGGGTCAACAGCCTTGTAGCTGCATTTTGAAACATCTAGAGTCGTGCTAAAGATGATTTAGGGAGACCCATGTAAAGCCAATTACAATAATCTAATCGAGAGTCAATAAAAGCATGAATCACCTTCTCCGGGTCTTGAAAAAACAGAAATGATGTGATTTTAGAAATGGTCCCTAGTTGATAAAAACTGTTTTTGACAACAGAGTTAATTTGTTTGGTTAGGCACAGTTCTGAGTCTAAACAACACCAAGGTCTCTAACACGGGGAGGACCTGAGTAGGAATTACTTCTCGTATTTCGGAGGACCAAAAACAATTATTTCAGTTTTGTCTACGTTAAGTTGGAGAAAATTATTTGATAACCATGTCTTAATGTCCTAGAAACAGTCCAAAAGTGGTTGCATGGAGCTTTCAGAGGCAGATGTAATTGTGTATCAGCATTTAAATTAAAGCGCATACTTTGCAGTCAATAACAGAGACAGAATTTTGGAAATTCTGTTTTGTTCTTATTCATTCAGGAGTCAGCTGCGGTCCGGTCAGCCGTTCACTTTACAATGTTGACATCGAGAAAGTCCAGCTGCGACGGGAAAGCCAAACCTTGTCCTCTCGGACAGTTCATGTGACATTCCTCTACCGAAGGAAAGCTAAAGTTTATTCAAATGTTGGTAGTTGTTATCCCTCGGCTGCACGTGATACAGAGTGATGTTTTTCCGGGAAATAACGCAGGAATTTTTCTTTTTTTGCCAGTAGGATCCAGTCTCCTCTGTGCGGGAGCATACTTCGCCACCATTTGCCGAAAAAACAAGAATCAGGATATCTAAATAGTTTATTTTTTATAAGACCAAAGCATCCCATATATCCGCAACTGATCATTTGTATTTTGCATTTAAATTCAATATGCCTTAGCGACAGCTCAGTTAGCCAAACAGTAATGTGTTATCTGAGCTTTCTTTTTTCTTACAGACCAGACCATACTACCCTGTCTTATATGTTATTATCCCCCATTTTCTGTACAATAGTCTTTTATTTTATTTATGCTCATTTTAGAATCTTTTAGACTGTAAATCGTATAATAGTTGTATTGTTATTGTGTTGAATGTCTGTGCTAGGATCTTCCATCAACAAAGAATATTCAATGTGTGTGCAAGCACACTTGGCAATAAAGCTCTTCTGATTCTGATGTAAGGTGATTATCTGAGCTTGACACAACTCACTATAGTTTTACTTATGAGTTTCTCCTCTCGTGAACGTTGAAAGTTACAGGACATGCATGCTGCACCAGCGGGGTGCCCAGTGATTTTTTTGGGGATGCCACTGGACATGAAGAAGAGGAGCAATAACAACCCGCTGTAATAAAATTTTGTATTACATTAAACTGACTCACAGTTTGTGTGTTATTAGTTTTGAGCGATAATTGCCAGAGAATAACAGATGTAGGAATGTCACGTCAGGCCAATCAGAATCAAGAATTCCACAGTGCCATGAAATAAAATGGTATAAATCATGGGATGATGGAGCTTGCGATTCTTTGCTGTGCCCCTTTGTTTGTTTGTTTAAAATCACAGTATTTAAATGTTCTTTATGAAGTTAAAAATGATAGTCATTACATCATAATATAGATTAGTGTACCTCGAATTGTTTTTTGAATTACTAGAGTGGATTCGACAGAGTTTTACAGTTTAAACTATAATTCACACTGGCCCAATAAATTAATTTAATATAATCTAATGTTTTGGAAATAAAGAAAGTCAAAATTATATTGCATTTGGCTCGCAATTATGTGGTTTATATTAAAGATGTTGTGTTTTAATTCAAATCCTTTCAGGCAAGAGTGTGTTTGTTATTTTGCATTGATCTTTTTGTGAATGTGTTATAATGAAGGGTAATTATGAATTCCTGCTGTTAAATCTAAGAAAACACACAAATAAAGACACAGAGCCTCTGAAAAAATGAAGACACATGATTTAATTTAGCTAAAAAGTGTATTATATTTTGCCTGTATCTTGCAGTTCAGTGCTTGTTATGAAATGCAGTCTTTAAATTCAATATGCAGCACTGAATAAGTTCAGTCAGTTATCTGGAGTCTGAGACACTTTATACATCCAGTGAACAAACGTTTTACAGAAATACATTCAGCAGATGAAAGGTGTTATGCTCCTGCATTGATCTCAGCGCTGCTTACCAGTCGACCTCTCTATCTCTCATTTTCTGTCTGTCAACATCACCGTTTGTGTGACGTGATCAACACAATCAGTACAACGTCAAAGACCAGAGTTTTATGTTTCTCTATAGCTTTAAAAAAGTCTGAGGGAGTTGAAGCGCTGCCGGTGTTTGTAAATGTGTAAAAGAATCTTACCTCAATATTTTCAGCAAAGTATCTCCAGCAGTTAAGTTTTAACTGTGTAAAACAGCAGACGATTGTTATTTTGACAGAACAGAACAGTCTTTCTGTCGTGTCCATTCACATTCCCTCTTATCAATGTGGCCGCAGCTATTTATCAATGTATACTATCATTGAAATAAGCTCATTGTTTCTTGCATGTTTAATGGCATTGAATGGCATTGTGTCATATTTAATATCTCTTGCGGTCCGGCTTAGTTTGCCCAAGCGTATACTTTGCATTGTTCTTTCAATTGATGGGGTTTTCGACTTATTCTTTTTTCAAATACTTGCATTTATATTGTATGTGTCGAAACAATAGTTCAATCATTTTAACTGATTGTATGTGTATATCCATGAGCAGAAAAGTTTAGATCCGGTTAATATTTTACAAGGAATTCAATAACTTATAAAGGGAAAATCATTGAATGTCTTGAACTTGAAGTGCTTGATTTTGAAGTCTTTTCACTTTATGTTTGAGATGCATGACCCACTGACAGAGATCAGTTGCTCGCTCCGCCCATTCTCTTCTCACAGCTTTTTTCCAAACAATTCTAAGGTGAACTAAAGCTGAAATAGATGAGTTCTTTGTCTTTCAGCAGATCAAATACGGCAATTCACAGATAATATCAGCCAATCTTGCTCTGATCATTTAATACACATGCTAAAATTTCATGTGTTTCTATAATAGAACGTTTTGTATGATGTCAAATATAAAAATGTAATGACTATATTCCAATACTGTTATTATAGGCCTTGTGTGTCTAATAATATCTGTATAATATGTATAAATCGTTACAAATATTATAGAAACATGTTAATATAGACCAGATTGTTGGTTAGTATTATGGGAAGCCGTAACAGGTATAATAAACTATGCATGTTACATTGAAACAGGTTAAGAGAGGTTCTAAAGGAGCTTAGAAAGTGAATAGATCATAGATTGTACACTAACACTCCTGAGAGAAAGAGTGTGAGATTTTAGCCAGATCTCTCCACATAGCATGAGACAACATATCACAGAATGACATCTCTCCTCTGAGCCTATCAGCACAGGACCACTTCCTTCCTATACAGTGTTTTACCTTCCATGACATCATAGCTGAAGTCTACAGAAGTCTTTCTTTGACATCTGATTATCTGATATCACACACTCGCAGGAAGTAAGGAAAAATTGCTAATAAGTACATGCAAGCCTGACACACACACACGCACACCCACGCACTCACACACGCACACACACACACACACACACACATGTATGTTTTATTATCTCTGTGAAGAACTGTCCATAAGGGAATTGAAATGTATACTCTACAAACTGTATATTTTATCCTCTAACCCTAACCCCTAAAGATGGTAGAATAAATTCAAAAATGATTGTTCTGTACAATTAATAAGATTTTGTGCCCGTGGGGACCTCAATTTTGATCCCAACACTGACACGGGTCCCCATGAGTTGGTGTGCATTCAGGTTTAGGTCCCCACTAACATAAAAAAACCAAGTCCACACACATGCACACATTTTGGATTTCCATGTTTTATGGGGAAATTTCCATAGACATAATGGTTTTTATATTGTACAAACTGTATATCATATTCCCACCCCCTAACCTAACAATCACACAAAACTAAAAGCTCTTTTACATTTTCATGATCGTCAATTCTGTATTATTTATAAGCTTGTTTCCTCATGGGGACCAAAAAACACATTTTATCCCTATACCATAAGGTGCACACACACTCACACACACACACACACACAAACACACACACACATGCATAAATCACAGCCTTAAGAACATTGAGGTTACCCACCAGGTCAAAACTGATTCATTCATTTCACATAGACATGAGTTTTTTCATCATTTTTATATATTTATATTGTCTTTCGATGAAAAGTAAACACCCAGATGAATTGTGACCTGTAATTAGACCTGCTAGTTTCTTTAGTCATTTTCTTGTAGGTTTTTGAATGAATATTCTCTTAGTTGCAATGCACTGTCACACACAAGGCCACACAATCTTTCCTCGACACCTGATCATCACTAAGGTATCTCACTCACACACAATCACTAACGCACACGCCCAAAGAAAACATACAGACTTCTGCTGTGAGACAGTCTGTGACCAAATGACCGAAGGCTCCCTATAGATCTTACCTTTGAGGATCTTGTGAAGGTCTTGGGCAGAATCCAGTTCCTCTCCTTCGTTCAGTATAGTGACACGCCTTATTTTGTGTTTCTTCTCTGCCTTTCTCTCTGTTCATGCCACCCAATGGATGAACCCCTCATGGATGCTGCAGTGTAGGAAGAACACACCCTTTCTGCCTCTCTCACCAGCAGTCTGCCCTCTCCTCCCTCTCCCCCCTCTGGCTCCTCTGATTGGCTGCTATGTAGAGATGACATCATCTCTTTCTCTTTCTTTCAGTAACTCCCTACCCCTCCCTTTCTTTCTCTTGCCTAAGCCACAATGGAGAGGTTCTCGCTTTTTAATAATCAATATATCCCTCACACAGAGAAAGATACCTTCAGCTCTTCACATCCATATGCTGATCATATTCCACCTCAAAACCAATCGAAAGTGTCACTGTATCTTCATCATCCACATTAAACAAAATCTCATTCTCATTAAAAAAACAACTACATTGGATGACAGTCAGGAGAATAAACCATTATGCACTAGACTAGACTAGAATGCAGCAATACATGATTTCCACATATTTAGGAAATTCCTTCTTTCTTGATCTACTGACACCACATCAAAGTATTTTGTTTTCTGCAAAGCAAAAACATTCTTATGTAAAAGGCACTGTTAACAAGAGAGCTGCACCCCCCCCCCCCTCAGTCTGAGCGATGGTACCGGTGAAGACCATCAGGAGCAGATGGGGAGGGTCTCTGTGTGTGTGTGTTAGGGGGGTGGGTGATGGATGTAGCTTTTGTCATGGTGACAACACACATGTGCTGACCATCAAACGGAGCTGCGTGGCATGATATCTCTGCTCTGGTCTCTGGATCTGAAACTGAGTTTAAATGCCCTAACTCTGAGCTATCAGACTTTCTCTTCTGTATGTATATTTGTCTTTTTCCTACGGTAAAAAAACAACATTCAGCTAGACGATGCAATCAATCTACTGTACAGTGTCATATTACCATGTCTGGTAATTAGTAAAAACAAATGAAATTGATATAAGAACCAAAATGAAATCTAATATTTAATCTTGTGAAGTTTAGTGGTGGTCCAGCCAGCAAATGTTCACAGGGAGGTCAATATTGGCATTTGTGGCAATGAGGGAAATCTTTTCTGTCATTACTTCTTTTAACATTATGTTTAGTTGTAAATCTTGCCTGTACACACAGTAGAGTACGTCTCTCTCAGGCCCCGCCCCTTCCTGTAAATGGCCTATTAAGTTACAGTAAGAGTGACTCAGCATACATGCACTGAATATTTTTGGCCAAAGGATTTTAATGGTCTGAATTGAAATGCTTCATTATTTTTAAACAGATGAGATACTTGACTTTTTTCATTAATCTTCTAAAAAGCTTGGCTTGTTTAAAATGGATTTAGTTCAGTTATGTTAATATTGTAAACAATTCCATTCAGCAACATAGAATGTCCCTGGTTCCCTGAGAAGGGAACAAGATGCTGTGTCACCATGGCAACTCAAGGGGAACGCCTCAGCATGACTAGGTCTGAAGTACGTGTTTCAAAACAGTAAATTGCAAAGTGATACGTCATAGGCAGGTATGGACCAGTAAGATCTTTTAACAAGTGCTGTGGTACTTTGCATTAATAAAGGTTCTTGTCGGAAACCTACAGCAGGCAAGGGTTAGATCCTTGTCATCTGTCCTTTTTCCCCTAGGGGATTGCACATCTTTAGAAACAAATGAATAGGATTACGCAGTGGAAGTCACTTTGGATAAAAGTGTCAGCCAAATACATAACTGTAAATGTTATACCAACCCACCCGAAAAACTGAATACCACCTAACCGTTCAGCTCTGATCCTTAACTATAACATCCACCAAGTCCTGGGGATAATGTTTGACGACCAGCTGAAATTCACATCTCACATTTTCAACTCGAACTTGCAGGTATTTGCTCTACAACATCATAGCGAGCCACCATATAACTTGCAAAATCCTTTACTCATTCGGTTCCTGTGGGAGCCATTCTTTGTTGTAATTTTAGTTTCCACCAATGGAGGGTGCTTAGGTTTTAAAGGTGTGCAAGTTTTTGACAAATTTTTGACCGCAGCAAATGCATCAATCATAGAGGCAAGCGCTGTTAGTTGCATTTGGATGTGATTCCAGATGTATAATTTTCTTTACTTTATTTCATTTATTAGTTAATGATTTAAGTTGGACAACGGACAATAAATGACATAAGCGGAATGTGGTATCGGTTCTTCATTTAGTGTGTCAAAAAGAGACCAACACAATAGGAGCCAGCAAGGCCATTCTCCTTCCGTTGCACTAACCCCATTGCTAAGACACCTGATTTGGATTTCAGCTGGCAATCGAACGATCATAGCAGCAAAGCACATTCTCGGGTCCGAAGATCCAAATAGTTGACTTCTCTCTCGTTTTGCCTTCCAGAAATTCAGGCAGCTGGCACCAGAGGCGGACCTTCTTCCAAACCTAGTACCTCCCTATTCAGAGCTGATATTCCAGTAAATCACCTGTTGCAAACCCTCCTTAAAAGCTAACCCATTTACATTTATGCATTTGGCAGATGCTTTTCTCCAAAACGACTTACATTGCATTATCCTATACATTTGTTTCTAAGTATATGGAATCTCTGGGATCAGACCCACGACCTTGTTGCTGTTAACGCCAAGGTACAGGAAAGCGTTGTTTAAGGTTGGAGTTTCGGGTCTAGCCCAGGTGTTTGAAGTTCGCAGGGCCTAAGTGACCTCCCTGCGGGAGGGAGGCGCGCTGCCGTAAATCCAGATGTCTGTTGGATTCTCCACTGCCCGACGCGAATAACAATCTCACTGAATTAAAGATTTGCCTTAACCACAAATTTAAATTTGACTTGATCTCAGGCGCTCTGTGGGAGTCAGGGTCAGGCCATTCTAGGCCACATTTTCAATATTTTAGATAAGCAGTAATGATACATCTTTACCTGATAAAATGGCTATTTACAGTCCTGCTGTTCGGGCCCCAAATTTTTAACACCAGCCGCTACTGCACAAACATCTTTACAGTCAAGGCCAACAACTATACTCTGGTGTTAGACAATGTTTTTGATCGGGCATTCTGTAGCTGTTCAACAAATCCAAATCCAGTTCAAAACAAAAACGTTTTTTCAGCGAGTAAATGATAAAAAAATTGTAATTTTTGGGTGTACTGTCATTCTAAGTATGAATTTAAGACTGCATGAGGGCACAAATGGGGCTTCCACAAGCAAACTTCTGAGTGCTAAAATGACATCTGTTACCTATTCGTCATATTCTTCCCCATCATCCATTACCTATTCTTATCAGATATTTATCTTAAAAAAAGAGTCAGCAAGTTTACAAATGTCTCCATAAATGTTTCAGAAGAGATCCTGATTTGTCAAATCGGTCAAATAAAATGTTTTTGAAGTTTTCAATATGAGTTTAAACATATGTCATCAAATAGACTATTAGGTCACGTGCTTCATGAGTGGGGGGAATTATTGGCAGTGAAATGTCTCTATCTGCTGGTTTGTTTGAGTCATCATCATTTTAATGCATTCAAGCCCTTACGAAAATTAACAATGGTTTTACTAGGGTTAAAAAAACATTTCTACATTTTACCCACAAAACATAGCCTAGTTACTCTATGAAAGGGACATATGCATCTATATATATATTTATATTTATATATTTATTATATATATATATATATATATATATTTTTTTTTTTTTTTAGATTCAACTTTATTGTCATTACACATATACAGGTACAGTGTAACGAAATGTAGTTTAGGTCTAACCAGAAGTGCAATTAGCAAGTGCAGATATATATATATCATCCAAATATTTATATAGCAGTATACCGCCATGGATGATAACATGTGGATCTGGTAGTCATTTCTAGTAAATCAGTACTTACATTTATTTGTAAATCCCTATTGGAACAGGATTAGTATTGTCTGGGGACCTCCTAACATCTTTATGACCTCCTAACATCTGTATTTAATGCAGCGCATTCGTACGGGATAAAAGAAGCCTGTGATTTCACTCGAATTTACTGACTTATTTCTTAGTATTTTATAGTTTTTACAGCCTATAGTTGTATGGTGTGTAATGATATATAACTGTCAGCATTTGAGACCGAGTGATCGAGTTTCCATGAGAAATAAACAAACGTGAGACTCCCGTTAACTTATGTATATCACCCAGCACCCGAAATGATGCCAAAACACACAAAAACAGCCTCCATTATTCACAAACGGCGGATAAAACCTTGAAAAATGATATATGAGCCCACCAAATCACAGAGATGACGTGAATAATTGTACGTTTAGCGTTTTCTCCCCCATAGAAGTCCATTATAAACAGCTTAACGTGGCTTAACATAACGCAATTAACAGTGACCAGGTAAAATCTAATTATTAAAAAATCTTTTCATACAAAACATAAGTTTGTCACTGCTTAAAGCCAGGTTCAGTCGTTTTCTTATGATGGTTTTATTTGGCAATGAAACTCAGCTCGAGTAAATTTCTTCTTTTAATATCACTTCTTGCAATAAGCCACGTATAATGAACTTCTATGGAGAAAACGCTTAACGTACAATCATTCACTTTATCTGTAAAAGAAGAACTCAGTCTTTTGACAGCAGCTAGGAAGGTTTCACTGGTCATCTTTTGGGAACGTTAAGCCACGTTACGCGTTTTTCGCGTTAAGGGTTTTAGTAGCTATGTCCCGACATATTCCACACAGAGCCGTGTAATATATGAAACGATACCTTCACGATTTCTGCATTTCCTATTTCCTATTATTATTCAGTGCCTGCTAAGGCAAGCATGTTGAGCAGTGGAAATCCCCGGAGCACTTTGTGTAATGCAGCACATGAGTCGTGAACTGACACAAACACAATCGACGACGACAACACGACGCTTTCAACAGGAAACCGAAAGTGTTTCGATTCATACTTTACTTTCGCTTTTAAACGTGATGACATTCGGCTGCGAGTTGGTCTAAGCTTTCATTTCTTCTACCCTGTGCTGCGGTATATGTGAATTTATGTCATCCGACGGTGTTTTAGAGCGATGGAAGACCTGTCCAAACACATGAGACTGAGAGAATGGCTCATAGCTCAGATAGACAGTGGGAAATACCCCGGACTGAGCTGGGAAAACCATGAGAAGAGCATGTTCAAAATTCCCTGGAAGCATGCTGCCAAACAGGACTACAGACAGAACCAAGACGCGGCGCTCTTTAAGGTGCATCTCTCTCTCTCTCTCTCTCTCTCTCTCTCTCTCTATTTCTCTATCTCTCTATTTCTCTATCTCTCTCTGTCCAGATGTTCCATCACTAGCTGATTGCACATTCATTAAACTATTGAACTGTGTCTCAGGCATGGGCCATGTACAAAGGTAAATTTCAGGAGGGCAAGGACAAAGCAGATCCTTCCACGTGGAAAACCCGTTTGCGTTGTGCCCTCAACAAGAGCACAGATTTCAAGGAGGTTCCAGAACGCAGTCAGCTGGACATCTCTGAACCCTTCAAGGTTTACCGGATCCTGGACGACACTGGACGAGGGGCAGGTAGAGCTTTAAATTCATCTGAACACATGTATGCACATTTCAGTTTTAAGCCTCTGTTGCCTTAGAATACACATCCGACAAAAAAATGAGTTAGTTGGGAAGTAAACATTATATTCAAAAGTACATTGCTAAATGTTGTTTTTTGCAAACACTTGTTTGGATTTTAAACATTTAACTTGTTAAGTCAATATGAGCTTGATCTTTCCCTACTTTAGAAATGTGTGTAGATGAGGAGGTAATAGAGGACGGGGCTCTGAGACAAACACATCTGCTGATGCAGGTACAGTCACATGACAAGTCTTGTGGAAATCCCCAAGTTCACTCTTCATTCAGTTTCACTTTCGCACCTTGGACACATTTCAGAAGCTGAAGGTGTTTTCTGTTCATGATTCTTTTGCTTTATTCCTCACCTTCAGCAGGTCAGCTCACTGGGCGAGTCAAACAGAGAATGGTCGGGTTAGTCTTTCTTTGAGGTCACACACTAATGTGTATAACGTGTAAAAATCACATAGCCACGCAAGGCAAACGTTTCACTTTTACTTTGTGTGTGTGTGTGTGTGTGTGCAGAGAGAACAGCCAACGGCCTGTCGTATGCCTGTACGCCCGGAATAGACTCCAAAGGCCATTCTCAGTGTGTTCCTTCAACATATCTATCTCAAGTGCCCTTGTCTGGTGAGAGAACAAGCCATCTTGTCGCTGTTCAGATTCACACACTTTCAAATATTTGCATGATACAGTTTACATCAGGGGTGTCAAACTCAATTCCTGGAGGGCCTCAGCCAGGGGCGTATCAAGGATACAAAACCATCAGGGGCTGAGCCTAAAACATTGGGGCTAATGTAGGGAGTTTAGATTAGGTTGTAAGTGGTATTCGTTCCAGGAGAATATCTGGGTTGGGAATAGCTTTCCTGTAGCTCAGTGGTAAGAGCATTGCGTTAACAATGCGAGGTTGTGGCTTCGATCCCAGGGGACTGCAAATACCTATGTAAAATCTATAGGACAAAGCAATGTTAGTCGCTTTGGATAAAAGCGTCTGCCAAATGCCTAAATGTAAATGTTTGGTACCTTATGATCGATTCAGTATCGATTCTGGACATACTAATTAGCACACAGAAAACGTCATTACGTCGCATTTGCGCTCACAGTCAAACTAGTGTTGGCACTTTCGCTTTGAACTGTCACATATTGTATTTTAATACAACTGAGTGCCCAATAAAGCCATTATCATTCCCATTTTCTGTAGTCAGACATATAAACAAGTGTATAAATCGAAGTTTAGTACAACAGGGCTGGTTTTCTCTACGGCTCGTTTATGCTCCGTTATCTCTGCGTAAGGTGTGCGCTTTCTAACTGGACCGGATGCCTTTTTTGTTCCGATGACATCACAATATTATATTTACTTATAACATTTAAAATCAATGTTTTTTCAATTTGTGAATCGATTTGAATCACTAGAAGACTGAATTGAGATTCATATGTGAATAATGTTTTCTCCCACCCCTAGAAAATATGCTTTGCATGAACTATTTTATGGAATATAGTTTATTAGCAAACACAAAATAATCACATACGTTTAAATTTATTCTTCTCAAGGAAAATATGCTTTGCATGAACACATTTCTTTATTATTCTTTTATCCATATATTTTCCTGTATTGTTCCTTGTTGGTGGAATCATCACAGAGTATTGTCTAGACTTGACTTGTGCAAAAAAAGCATATGATAATGTTTGTAATGCGTTAGTGCTTTCATGTTTATGAGCTGTGCGATAATAATGCGTGAAATTAACAGTCAGTTCCTTAAGGAGTTTCCTTGTTTGTAGATTGTGTAAATATTTGTAATGTTTTTTACAACTTTAATTACTTAAGTACTAAAGGTATTTATATGAATAGAAATACTTAATAACTATAATTGATCATGCTTAACCTAACACTTAAAAATGAAAGGTTTTGAAGCAAATTTTTAAGTAAACACAAACCTAATAACTGCTGGTGTGACTGAGCTGATATCACTTTAAAGGGGTGATTTCATGAAAATCTTTTTCCATGTTTAAACTTAGGGATGCACCGATCCTACTTTTTCCTTTCCGATCCGATTCCGATACCTGAATTCTGTGTATCGGCCGATACCGATTCTGATCCGATACTAGCATTGTTTTTCATGATCAAAGTAGACTTGAATATTTTAACTTTTATTGCCAGAGGTGGATAGTTAAGAATGTTTACTTTCAAGTACATTTTAAAATATATGTACTTTATCAGAGAACTTTGGACAAAAAATACTTTCCTACAGTATGAAGCACAGCATATTTACTCCACTACAGTCCATACATTTTTTTTTTTTTTACTTTAAATCCATGAGTACATTAAAATCTACCATTTTCCTTCACTTAAGTATTTTTACTTAAAAGTATGATTTTTTTAAATGTTATTTAGTGCTTTATTTAACTTAAAAATACATACAAAACAAAATGTGGTCTCATTAAGCACAGATACTTACAAAATGTTTAACAAATAAATCTCTGTTTATTGCACAAAGCTATCACAATATAAAAGTCTCCAAACTCGCTCATGCACATCCTGGACACAAAATGATGCGCTTAATACATTCGCTTCTACGTTATTTAAAGTCATGCGCATTGGACGCAGAATGATGCGCTTAATGCACCCGCTTCACTCACGAGCATCCCGGATAGTGATGATCCTGATGTCGCGGGGATCTTTGCTTCCCAAGTTCAAAACAGTTATAACACAAAGAGAAAAGAGATATGTTATGTGTTTAAATCATAGAACATTGAATCCATCCTAAAGTTTAAAGTTATGTATGAATGACGCATAACATAGACCGCTTCCAGTGCTTGAATCTAATAACGTTACACTCAGCGAGTACAGTCTCCGGCTAAATGCATTTTAAACAAAACCACAATCTATTATCTAGTGATTAGGAAGAATATTAAAAACTTTGGAAAGAGTAACGTCCTGACTGTTCCCGGACACACGCATGCTGGATTGAGATTGACAGATGACCGCACCAGCGGAGGTCAGAGTTTTTTAATTATGTTATATTGGTTTCAAAGCTATCAAAATACATGACAACGAATACAGTGCATGACACAGTTTATGGTAATTTCCTGATAGATAGTCCCTTATGAAGCTTTAGAGTAACTTCCACGGGTATCGCAACGGATCGGACTGAAGAGAACCCGTCAGTCCGATACCCGATCCAGCAAAAAACATCCGGATCGGCCCCAATTCCGATCCAGAGTATCGGATCGGTGCATCCCTAGTTTAAACGCAAAAATCGGGTCTCACCCTAACCCTAACCCTAAACGTGAAAAAAGACAAATCATTCACTTTTTTTATGAGACCCTATCTCTGCAAGCCTGTGAGAAAACGAGCGCTTCAGAAATCGCTCTATTAATGACGTAAGCAGCCATTCTTATTATAATATTTCAGCATCTTGTTCTGAACGTGTCCACCCATTGCGCCGCCGCCATTGTTGTTTTCGCAACACCATGGCAAAAGTAGCAAAGCTTACGAACTGTTCTGTTGCTGGCTGCTCAGACCAACACCTTTTGCAACATTTCAGGCTTCAAACATAAAGATATGAAACTGTAATTTTTTGTGAAGAATCAACAACAAGTGGGACACAATCATGAAGTGGAACGAAATTTATTGGATATTTCAAACTTTTTTAACAAATAAAAAACTTTACTTTCAGTGCAGCAAACTCTCTCCAGAAGTTCAGTGAGGATCTCTGAATGATCCAATGTTAACCTAAATGACGATAAATAGAATCCACCTGTGTGTAATCAAGTCTCCGTATAAATGCACCTGCACTGTGATAGTCTCAGAGGTCCGTTTAAAGTGCAGAGAGCATCATGAAGAACAAGGAACACACCAGGCAGGTCCGAGATACTGTTCTGGAGAAGTTTAAAGCCGGATTTGATTAAGATATCCATAAAAAGTGTCGTTTAAAGTTTGCCACAAGCCACCTGGGAGACACACCAAACATGTGTAAGAAGGTGCTCTGGTCAGATGAAATCAAAATCGAACTTTTTGGCAACAATGCAAAACGTTATGTTTGGCGTAAAAGCAACACAGCTCATCACCCTGAACACACCATCCCCACTGTTAAACATGGTGGTGGCAGCATCATGGTTTGGGCCTGCTTTTCTTCAGCAGGGACAGGGAAGATGGTTAAAATTGATGGGAAGATGGATGGAGCCAAATACAGGACCATTCTGGGAGAAAACCTGATGGAGTCTGCAAAAGACCTGAGACCGGGACGGAGATTTGTCTTCCAACAAGACAATGATCCAAAACATAAAGCAAAATCTACAATGGAATGGTTCACAAATAAACATATCCAGGTGTTAGAATGGCCAAGTCAAAGTCCAGACCTGAATCCAATCGAGAATCTGTGGAAAGAACTGAAAACTGCTGTTCACAAATGCTCTCCAACCAACCTCACTGAGCTCGAGCTGTTTTGCAAGGAGGAATGGGAAAAAATTTCAGTCTCTCGATGTGCAAAACTGATAGAGACTTACCACAAGCGACTTACAGCTGTAATCGCAGCAAAAGGTGGCGCTACAAAGTGTTAACTTAAGGGGGCTGAATAATTTTGCACGACCAATTTTTCAATTTTTTATTTGTTAAAAAATTTTGAAATATCCAATAAATTTCGTTCCACTTCATGATTGTGTCCCACTTGTTGTTGATTCTTCACAAAAAATTACAGTTTCATATCTTTATGTTTGAAGCCTGAATTGTGGCAAAAGGTCGCAAAGTTCAAGGGGGCCGAATACACCCGAATACGAATTCGCAAGGCACTGTACATGGTGATGTTCTAGGGATAGGTTGAAATCAGTCACGTGGTGTGTGTATGTGCATCCCTGTGTGTGTGTCAGATTCGACGTGTGTGGGAGATCAATCAGCATCGTGTATACAGCGTCAGCAGGCAATTTTGAAAGTCCAGTTACTTAATTCCTATTATTATATTTCCAGGCCAAAACATTTAGGGCTAAATTACAAACAATCGGGACAATAAATAGTGCTAGCGACGCCCATGGCCTCAGCTCTAGAAACAGTCGGATCTAAACTGTGCAGAGGACTTGAGTTTGACACCACTGGTTTACATGATAAAAGCAAGGGGCATTTTTTGGTAAATCTTCATTGTCCTTCCAGAGGTAGAAAAAAATCTGGTTGTACATATGCACAGAAGTCAGTCCATCAGAATAATTGTTTTGAATTTAGATGTATAGTCTAGCGTATGATGTGCCCTAAAAGTGTTTATATTTAGTGTATACTGGTGGCCAAAAGTGATTTGGACAGTGATTCAGGATTTGGATTTGTGTTGTGTGTGTTTGCAGACTGTCGTCTGGAGGTGCGTCTGTTTTATCACGGTGAAATGGTGCACAGCACCGTATCTGCATCTCCAGACGGCTGCTTTATCCTGCAGGGCTGTGCTCCACTTGGAAACGAGCGCATCTATGGGCCGTGTCAAGCCAAGAAAGTCTTCTTCCCTGGTCCGGACATTGTGTCCCTGTCCCCAGGCATCACGGAGGCAATGAGCCGTCTGCTGCCCCACCTGGAGAAGGGTGTGCTGGTGTGGGTTGCTCCCGACGGCGTCTTCATCAAACGCTTCTGCCAGGGCCGGGTGTACTGGGACGGTCCGCTGGCCGAACACAGAGAGAAACCCAACAAGCTAGAGAGAGAGAGGACCTGCAAGCTGCTAGATATGAACGTCTTTTCACAAGGTGCAGAAGTGCAGGGGCGTCTGTGTTTTATAGCGGAATTCTTTTGGGTGATTTTCCATGGCCACTCACAATCTTGGCTACATGCGTTCTCTGCAGAGTTACAAAATCACTGGCAGGGCACGGGGCCCGAGCCGCGATATGTGGTGGACCTGTGCTTTGGAGAGGAGTTCCCTGACAGCAGTCAACCAAAGAGCAAGAAGCTCATCACTGCACAGGTAAGTGTTCAAGTGTTTCTGTACTCAACAGATCAGGATCAACTGCTTTAACCTGTGGGCAACCAAAGTGTTGCGGAAGTGTAACAGCGGCAGATTGTAACGTCAAGCGTAAAGTACTAAACTGATAGATTCAACATGATTAATGAACGTAAATAATTGGAATTATCTTCTTAACCATGATTGTTCAGCCATATTTGAAACCCTAAAAAAAACCATGGCATATAATATGTGAAGTACATATGTGCAACAAAACCTGGATAATTTTGAATTTTGCTAAATGTTTCTATTATCATTTACATATATGTATTTCGCAGACGCTTTTATCCAAAGCGACTTAGATTGCATTATACTATACAATTGTTTCTGAGTATGTGCAATCCCTGCGATCAAACCCATGACCTTGAACGCCACGCTCTGACCACTGAGCTACATGAAAGCATCACATAGAACTTAGAATGTGAAAGGTTTTACAAATCCTAAAAGTCTCACTTAGCCAGTGTGGTTTGGAGCATGTTTCCCGTTAGAAAAACAGACATCACACATGTCCATGATGAGCGTCAGCTATCAGTCTATGATACAGGCTGCATCGCTGCCCAATCAGGCGATGACTTTCAGTATTTTCATACGCTGAACTGTGATTGATGTAATGGACACCTCTGGTGCAGATCAAAGTGTAATGCTGTAATCAACATTTTTTATTTTCACTAAATCTTCTTTAGATTCCGACTGTTGTAGTTATTATGCACTATCATTTCCCCTTTATCTTGAATTTTGGAACAAACTAAATTTACATATTTGTGACATCATCTCGCCGTGTTAGTGTTAGCGTTAGCACTTTTTTGACAAGAAAAAGTTGACAAAATTGTTTTTTAGTAAAAAACCCCGCTTGCATCGTTTGGTTACAAATAGCAGCTGAACGCCATGACTTCACGCACGAAGGCAGCCCAGAGAAATGGAAGTCTATTTGAATTATAAACAGAGAACCCCTAACCTAACTAATCACATATTTCAAAACTACAATACTAATTTCTCAATAGATATGCAATTAGAAGTTCTTGAATGTGAAAATTAAACTTCCTTTTAGACAAATCTATCCTCCAACATGCGTTTCGAGCGCCATTTTATCGAGCTTGAACCTTTTTGATCTATCACGTTCCTCGCATGTTGTTATGGAAACGACAGGTTTTAAATTGTCTGGGATCATTGCATGCTCACGCGCTGTTTGGAAAGGCAGCATATATTGATAGAAGAACCAGTGATCAGCAACACTGCTATTGGCTGGTTTTTACGTCAAAAGACATAGTTCGTCCGTTTTTCTTAATTTTAAAACCTTGTCAGGAACACTTCAAACGATGCACAAAAAGATTACTTTCATAAATAAATTTTTAGTTCTTTGTTTTAATACATTCTCTTTTTTTGTTTTGTTTTTGCAATTAGATGGTGTTTTTCCAAACAAAATAAAGTGTTTTATACCCATTAGTGTTCACTACATAGGATACTGAGGAAAGTGTCAGACGACGGTCAATTTCAATAAAATTTCTTAAACTTTCTTAAACTCAGTAGCAGTTGCAGGAGTCCACATCATCTGAAAGTCATTCATCTGCTTAGTAAGCACGGAAATGTGGTACAGAGATGAGGAAAATATGATTTTATTGTGCTATATTACTGCTTTTAATGTATTGTGAAATATTGACTTCTCTCCACAAAAGACTCGTAAACTTTAAAGTCTTTAAAGGTTGAATACATGCAAAAAATGCAAAAACTTTAATGCATTGAGCTTATTAAGACCTTGACAAAGCTAGACATTTCGTTTTAAAAAGATTGAACATTTTAAAACTATGTGTTCTTTACCGAACTAACATTTCTTATTGCTGGTAAAAGATGTCACTTGTGTTTCCCTATTATCCATGAAAATAAAAACTAAAATGGGCGTGGGCATAAGCATGTCTGTTATGTTTTTCAATGGTATCCAAAAGAAACATCAGTCTAGTGGTTTAAGTGTAGTGGTTAGGACATCATCATCAGGCTGCATCTCCATCACAGGTCTCCTAATTTTCTGATGATGTGTACAGGCCCTGTCAGGTTCACACCTTTGACTTTAAATACACTGAAATCCTTCATTCCTATTAGTTGCCCAAAGGTCATTTCATGATTCTGTCCTAACTTGAGCTGCAGTGTAATAGGTTTGGGTCAGGGAATGGTGTCTTCAAACAGTCTCATCATAAATGTGATTGAAGATTGTTGATTTGAGCAGATTCAGGTCATTTTGCTTCATTGCTGGTTATACTGTAGGTGCATATTAGGTCACACACCGTCCAAAAGATTTACTAATAATATTACAATTATTATTTCCTGCAAATATTATCATTTAGAAAATAATCTGAGGCCTCAGAGGCCTATTTTGCAGTCTATTACATTTGTCAAGAATGAAAAACACATACAGTGCTCATTGACATGATCATGACTGCATAATCTTTAGTTCTCTTATATAATATTTATTGGAAAAACAATGTTACAAACTGGGATCTTAAGATTGCAAATTTGCAAATGGCAAGACAGACTGCATTTATACTCTATATATACGTATACACTGTCTGTGCTTATATGTATTTGATATGAAGGTCAAACAAATGAATATGGCAAATATCTCCTAAAATATATTTTATTTATTCATTTATTTCGGTCCTCACCTAAGACAGAGTAAATTAAAATTGTTCTGTATATATTATATTATAATAAATATTGTTCTTAAAGCAAAACATTGCGTTAATTACGTGTTCACTTCGCCAAGCTCTTTTTTTAATCCTTTACCTTACGCAACAAGATGCTTTTGTATGAATGAAGCCGACTTGACTGCGTCATGGCCGCGATCAAATCCTGTTTATATGATGTAAGCCTGCTCCTGAGCAGGTTTAAGATAACGGACCTGTTGCTAAAACAACAAGTCCAGGATGAGCGTCGAAGAACCGAACAATCCAAGACCATGTGAAATCGTCAACTATCAAATCCAGCTAACTGAGTTAGCGAGGTAGGAAGATCTCCTAATTTCAACCCATCAGATGTTATGATTCAGTGAGCTGACCATGAAACATCAGAGCAGCGATTGGTTGATGTCTTGTGTGT
The DNA here is from genome assembly GCF_015846415.1 of Triplophysa dalaica. Taxonomy (NCBI): domain Eukaryota; kingdom Metazoa; phylum Chordata; class Actinopteri; order Cypriniformes; family Nemacheilidae; genus Triplophysa; species Triplophysa dalaica. The sequence goes on along the minus strand of NC_079561.1, from coordinate 62,487 downwards.
GTTTTCACACAGCAGTTCTTTGACTTACCAGCGGAGGGCGTGATGGAATGAGTGAAATTTCTCCGTCTGTCTCTGTGTGCAGGTGATTCCTCTGTTTGCTGTGGAGTGTATAGAGAGACACGATCCGTCTAAGAGTGTGGAGATGAAGCCTTCACCCTCACAAAGGAGCTGTATGCAAAGCCATGCATAGCCACGCTTTATCACAGCAGAAACCTTTCATCATCTAACAAAATGGGGATTTTTTGTGACTATCAAGCAAAGTCTTTATTCTAACTATAATGAGGATACTGACAGAATTCTACACAAATGATTTTGGTCTTTTTGTACGACTTGATTAAGTTATTTCAGATAACAATGTAAACATGAGGTTATAATATAACATGCTTATTGTCAATGCACACATGTGTGACTTGTGAACATTTTTGTACTATTTGATAAAATCAGAATGTCTTAATCATGCATTGTTTTTTATTCTTGTGTTGGTTTGAGTAAGATGCAAAAAATGGAATTGCACTCGTCCCGCATAAATCTATAAAGCCTTTCTTTTATTTCTAGCGAACATTGTAGAACAGTTTCACAACTTTAAAAATATACACTTTTAGAGCTATAACATGTATAAAGAAAAAACAGCAAATGTTATTGAAAAACCACAACAACAAAAATAAAAGAGAAAAAATAAAGTGATAGAGTGTGCTTGATCAACAGTAGATATACCCGTATCTGAGATCTCCATATTTATTCCCTGCTTTCCATCACACAGAAACATGGAAGGGAAAACCACAGATCACCAGAAGAGCTTTCTGATAGCACCGTCACACACCGAGACACCAACCACAGGGCGGCGCATCGGTCGGAACTCCCAGCTGGGGTGTGGGGTCGGTAGTGTCTTTTCCCTCGGTGAGAAAAGACTGGAGAATAATGCTAAAGTGAGCTAGCATATGGACCCCACACTGAATAATACATTCATAAACATGAAACAAGATTGCGTTGCGTAAATAATCTTCTTTTATCTGTTGTCATAATACTGATTGAAAAGACATACCCTGCAGAAGAAGGCTGGAGATTAGCATAAGTAAAAGGTGCGTGGCATCACAGATAAGTGATTCTTGATTGTCTCAATTTGGGCTTTCCCAGCCTGTCATTTAACGAATGTTTAACAATAAGGAACTATTTACCCAAGGGGTGTGTGAGGTTACAAAGAATTAACCAGTTGCAAATCTTCGTCTCCTTCTCGCTCCTGCTTACTGCTTTCTTTCCTGCTTACAACCATGAGGTAAACTGGGGCTAGTTTCGCTCCCTGACTGGAGCTCAGGAGCAGACCAGCGTCTTTTGCGCGTTCCGAGCCGCTCTCTCGGCAGAGCAGGGGGAGAAGTCAGGGTCACAGGGAGAGGGGGAGGTGCCAGGGGAGGGGGCATCCTCTCTGCTGTTTCTGTGCAAGGAAGCACCCCGACTTCCAAACGCTGCACCTGGCTGCCGAAGTGCGCAAACTGCGGAGTGGGTGTTGGAGTCAGTGCCAGACACACGTCACCTGTGCTGAGCGGACGGCACGGCAGGCCGTACAGCTGGGCGCTTCGCTGAGGACTGCATGAAGACCAGCCATGATCCCGTACAAAAAATGGATATTCAGCTAAGACTGTGAGTAGCTCCTGCCGGAACAAACATGAACAGCTGGGTATTTTTGGAATACTACCCAAAACAACACTTCACGGTTAAAACACTTAATAACATTTAGCTAAAAAAAATCCACTTTATTTGAAGAGATAGTTCTTTTTTTTAATTGACAATTAAACATTTTAAAGGTGTTATATGGCACGAACAAGGGTTTTTGGCGTGTTATTAGTTGCCCGTGCATGTGTTACACATGTAAAATTGCAGAAATGACAGTGTGGGAACAAAAGATCCATTCTATGTATAAGCGAATGCTCACCCAGACCTGCCTGAAACACCTCGTGTAACCACACCCCCACAAATTTACATCAGTTGGTGGTCTGATTTGACTAAGACCGCTCAAATGTATACTCAAGTAAGGTGGTTTACCTGTCAGTACAATTGAAGAGGAACCTGATGTTCCAAATATGGTCAGAGGCATTACATTTCCCTCACACGCTTGCAGTATTCCACCAATCACTACACAATGGTGAAACGGCCAATCAGAGCACACCTTGTTTTTTAGAGCCATGAGCTTTGTTAAAAATCTGCGCATATCAGAGAGGCGGAGAAAAGAGACGATGCAAAACTTGAACGGTATGTGGTTTTTGAACCTTTAATCGTGTGTACACATCTCATTACATCTTAAAACAAACCCTAATATTCGTTTTGGCTTTGTCATATTATCCCTTTTAATAAATGATCTATCTGTTGGTTGTGGTGATGGAGTCAGTCACATTATCAGATCAAGTCTGTTACCAGTTTGCTTACTTGCTTCCGATGTGAGAAAGGCATTAAACTATAGTACAAATGGTACTCCACCTAAACAGTCTTTACAGAAACCAAAGAAATTCTCACATGAATCTGGGTTTTCACCAAAAACTCACTTATAGGATCTAACTTGTAAATAAAAAAGTACTTCACTTATGGATGAAAAGGTGAATCATCGAGATCCACTACATTCTTTAGATATTTATCCACTAGGCTTCAACATTACATTGCAAATTAAAAAAAATTCAAGGCTTCAACCTTTTCTAGTTATGTCAAATGCTCTTGCAGATAGAAGCATGACTATTCAATCAAGCTGACTCAGTATCTCATCAATAGTCAGTTAAAGAGATGTTTCACTATTTACTCATCGTCATGTTGTTCAGCAGCTGTCACACTTTATTCCTTAAAAGGAGAGTTCACCCAAACACGAAAATTCTGTCATCAGTACTGTCCCGCATTCACTTCTATTGTTTCGACACAAAACCAATGCAAGGGAGTGGGGTGGCCAGTTAACAACATTCTTTAAAATGTCTTCTTTTGTGTTCTTCAGAAGAAAGAAAATCATACAGGTTTGAAATCACGAGGGGGTGATTAAATGAGGACATCATTTTTGAGTGAACTATGACTTTAAATACAGTTGTTAGAAAGAATATGAGTGTCTGTCTAAGACTATATGAGTCATAATGCACTTTCATTAAATGTGAAAAAATCTAAATATCTTGTATTTGATGGAGAGTACATAATGTATTACCATGATTAGACTTTTAGAGTAAACTAACAATTAAGCCTTGACCAAAACAGGTAAAAATTTTAACATCAACATAAAATCTCGATATAACCAAAACAGAGAAAATTAAACGTTGTTCTGCTGGGCTCACCTGAGTGTTGCGGTCTGTGAGCAGAACCTTCAGGTGGTTGAAGCCGTGGGTGGGTCCAGGTGAAATTAACAGAATAGTGCAGGTGCTCAGGTGAAACTCAGGCAAGGTGTCAGCACTGCGCAAGAAATCCTCTGTCTTTAACTCCTCCACCCTCTTGAGACGGCCACCGGCAAGTTCAATAAGGGAACCTTTGGCAAAATGAGGTAGGACTGCAGAGGCGGGTGGGTCGGGGCCAGTGAGCACAGCGACGGCAGGACAGTACAGTCGCGCAGAGGTATCCCATTCTGTCTCATCCCCATGGCTTTTGTGCTGGCTGTGTGGGGAGGGCTGAGATTTTATCGGAGGGAAGGAAGGGCTAAGCTGTGGGTATGTCTGAGGGTTCTGATGACCAGTAGGACAGAGGGAGCCTAGGGCATAGTAGATTTGAGCTCCAGCCTGTGAGGCACTTCCACTGTAATAGTCCTGAGAAGCGATTGTCTTTCCTGCCTTTGCATCTGACAAGGGTGGCACCTCAGCTTTCTGTGTTCTCCGAGGGTCCCTGTCTCGTGATGAGGAATGTGCACTCATGCTCTCTTGCACCTGGATGCCTTTCCCAGTGCTCTGTCTAGACATGTCCTCTTGTCTTCTCCTGGCATTATCACTGGAGCCATCCAAGCTGGTCATGATACTGTTTCCATCATCATTGCACAAGGGTGCTCTTCTGCTAAACCCACTGTCCAGGCCATCCACACCATTGGGCCTTCTACTGTGGTACCTAGGCCCGCTTTCAGGGAGGGTGTCGTGGGGATAGACTGTTGGCCGAGGATAAAGGTGAGAGGAGAAGGGGAAGCTGTAGTCTCGTCGATTGTGGCTGTAGGGCCACATCTCCGCGGACTCACTCATGTAGACGTTCTTGAACGTGGGCACTGAGAAATATGGCTGCAAGTTTAGTGTAGGGACATCACCACGGAGCCAGCGGGAATGGTGAGAAACAGGGTGATCCAATCCTCGCTCCATTCCCTGTCCACACATCGTATCTCTCCAGGATACAGAGAGCGACCCTCGCCTCTCACCCACTTGGATCGGCAGGTATGAGTGGTGCATGGAGGGGGCATAGGACACCTGCCAAGGCAACGACGGTGGAAGGGGAGGCAGAGGAGGTGGCTGGAGATCAGCACTTTCCCTGTGACCCTCGGTGGAGCGACGAGGCCTTCGGCTTCGGAGAGGGGCAGGGGGTTTGAAGTCATTCTCTGGGGCCGGCTGATCAGACAAGCCCTGTCGGGACTCTCGCTTCTTGGGGGGAAGACACTCTTTGCTGCGTTCTGGGCTTGGATTCATGGGGCAGTCCCCCGGGCCTGATTGGCCAGACTAGGTTACATGGGCAGCTGGGGAGACTGTGGGGCTAGGAGAGACACACGTTCTTCTGCTGAACAACATCACGCACACCACTTGTCAAACACGGCCACGTTCAGAAACACGTTCATTAACCTGAGATGAAAGAAAGAGCAAACCATTATTGTCTCGTACTGGCTAAACCACGGCTTTTCAATTGAGCTTCCAGTCTCTCTACATTTCCTAAAGGCTCAAACAATCATAACATGGGTGGTCAGTATGTAATTGGTTGGCTATGAAATAAAACTATGGGTAGAAAGACTGATTTTAAGAGTGAGCTTAATTTGGGAGATTGCAACAAACGCAGCATGTCTGGGTTTCCTGGCGCACATTATTTCCTGATATCACTGGAACATATCTTGGTTTAGTAAAGTTGATTTTTGTGTGTAAACAATTTGTATTATATTTGTTTATCGTCTTTGTTCATATTTCTCGTTCAAAAAACTTAGAAAAATAAAAATAGTGTTTTTTTGTCAGGGCCATAAATTGGTCAACTGACTGCCGATTCAGACATACTCCGTGTGCACTGTGTATGCCTTGCGTATTTTTTCACGTGCCCATGATAACGGATTAGATAATTCATACAGCATGCGGATGCGGTGCGGGATATACTTCAGTTCAGCGATCAAGTCTATATTTGCTGTACAGCACGGACTGTTTTAAAGTGATAGCACACGTATCATGCTCAAAAGCAACACGAATTGACAGAGAAATGCAGTAATTTCACCATAAATGCAAATAAAGGAAGTTTACTATAATTTTTTTCATTTATGGTATTTGTTTATTTAAGCAATAAAAGCAGATAAAAATGATATGTACACATATTCTACAGTCTTTATATTGCGCGAGGAAGGTGCTTAAATGCAGTGACTAGCAGGTGGTCCAGAAAGTACAAGACTGCAGCGCGATTAAGAACACTTGGATAATTATTGGATAGAGAAATACAAATTGATTGTTTTTATAAAGACCTGAATGTTAAAGAAAAGGCATGGGAGGCAGTTTCATCGGCCACTGGAATGGATGGTTAGTTATTTTGAAACTCTTTTAATAGGCTAAGCTAATATAACTTCATGTAAGCTGTAGTGGAGAAGGCGGGGCGAGACCGTGATTCGAGGCTGGTGAGTGAGTTTTAATGAGCGCCAGCTGTGGGCGCACCGGTCTCGTGTCACGGAGGAGATCGGGAGCATAAGAAAACGAGCGACCGGAGCGTTGACGAGAGAGGACAGGCCCCGAACATGTTGGTGAGACCGGTGCACGCACAGCTGGCGCTCATTAACACTCACTCACCGGCCTCGAATCACGGTCTCACCCCGCCTACTCCACTACATAAGCATCAAGTGTTTTGAAGTAACATCCTAACCTCAAAACAACAGATAAAATATCATTCAAATATTACGTTCAATTCAGTGATTGTGTTTAGTCCTGAAAAGATTTATAATTCTATTTCTGTGATATCCTACACTTAATTCAAAGTCATGTTTTTTAATCTGGATACACCATGGAAGTTTACGGTGCATGCTGTTATATATAGAGGGTATGAACGTGTCATCACTTTAACACGTGAGCACACCCCCTTGAGGGACAAAACATTCAGCAAAATGACTGCTCACAATATCAGGAAGGGCATTTCTATGCAGCATTTCAGTGTCCAAGAACACTTGATTCCATTCATAAGTCATCGGGAAGCTCTAAGGATCACCACCGAGTCCAGCTGCTTGTAATTTCAGCAAACAATTGCGTGTTTTTGTCCCGTTTTCCTTGTTTCTCCTATTCTCCTCTGTTTTACCACACACGTGTCCTGAGGCTCAAGGGGGGCATATCCAGACGTATTCACGTGGGAAAGTGACGTCAATGCAAACCCTCTATACAGTATTGTAACAAGGTTCAATAACGGGAAGGAAGGAGGCAGGAACAGGCGAACATTTAGAGAACTTTAATCAAAATTAATAAACAATAGTAGAGAAGTAAATGCCGGCAGCCAACTCGCGGTCGACTGCCGGCCATATGAACATAAACACAAACGTAAACATATGTCTGGGCCCGGTCCTCTACAGTCAGCAGTCCCGTCGCTCGTCCTCTTATGCTCCTGATTTCCTTCATGAGATATGCGGGACTGGTGTTCCAACTATCACTCACGCCACTGGCCCCGCTTCACAGCTCCCGTCCCTCCATCCTCACCACAAGTATATCTATCAACCACTGGCACTAACCATAAAACAGAGAATGATGCAAATAGCATTTTTCATAAACCCTTTTTAAAATGTATGTTTCACTTAATCATATTTCAGAAAAAAACATTGTTACCCTATGTTGACTGACTGGCACAGAAGACGCATAATGGTGAATGACGGATCTGTACTGCATACGCCTTGCTCTACGCACTGCACACGGAGTATGTGTGAGTCGGGCTTGTACTGATGCAAGTAGAACATCCATATGATTATCACCACACTGCTGATGCGCTACAAGTGAAGACATAAAGCACATAGGCTACTGAAACGGTTGATCCTATGGCAGGAGATCTAGAGTATTTGCCATGTGACCTTATTCCAGAATCTTCTGAAGCGGTTGAAGTTCCATTTAATAAATGGCCGTTTACAAAATAAAGAGAAAAATCAAACCACAGGGACTGTTTCTTACAGCTTTGAAAGCAAACCCTTTTCATTGGAAACATGGTGTGGGGGAGTTTCTCTAATGTCACTCTGAAGGCTCCAAATTAGATGCTTATATCTGTGCTGCCAGCACATCTGCTCTCCTTCTCAACGCCTCTGTCTACCACACTGTCTGCACGGACTGAACCCGATACCCTGCTGCTGTCTCCATGGAAACTGAGTCCATACATCTACAGTGACCACACAAGGTTGAGGGTTTAAGTTATATAGGGATGCTCTTGGGAAATGTATTGTGCAATACAGACGAGGAAAATAAACCAACACAATCGATGTGTTACAAAAGTTTGTTCACTTTGACCTCACAGGTGAGTTGATGTAGAGCCGTTCGATCACTGACTTCTTCACAAGCAAATGGGTCTGTATGTATGACCAGTCACGTACATGTAGCATGTAAACAAACAATGAAAGTACATGAAACATGTGATACACATTCCAAACATAGAAATCTTGAGAGTCACGAGGTTAAACAGAAGTGTGTTACTAAGAGGGTCACAAACAAACACACAAATGACATATCAAACAAACAAACCAAACAACCACAACAAAACTAGACAGAAGTTTTTTTTTTATGATTACAATTACAGCAAACGTTGATGACATCTGAATCACGCTGCAAATTTGTTCCGGATTTAAAGAGTTTCTGAAATACATTTGAATCGCACAAGCCAGGTATGCAGAAAATCCAGAGGATGGAGGTGAAGAAGCAGAAAAGATGAAGCCCTCTTTCCTTCATGTAATGTTGGCAGCTAAACTTACTAACACTAAAACACATCGACCAGGGAAATTTCTGGAGCTCAATGTGAAGAAAACACAACGGTTACAGTTGTGGCGAAACAGATTATCTTATCCATCTGGCTGGATTTTATTGTAAAGTTTTCTCGTCTATTCAGTCACACCGCTCCCTCTAATGGCTCCTACTAACAGACACTTTTCATTCATGATGAATCATCTCCTCAAGAGCTGATAAAACACAACCGACTTTAAGTGTGATGTACATTAACACTGCAGTGACCTTACATGAGTCTTATCCAAACGCCTCTAGAATAAGCCGCAAACTTTCCAACATAACGCAAAGCACATGCACAGATTTAACAAGAATTCTCCAAAATCAATTCTCCAAACGCGTCTGGAGCGCTCGTGCAGCGGATCGTGATCAAAGGCATGCTGACCTGATGTGACTGACCTTGCTGGTGTATGATGAGCAGATGCGATCCGTGTGATTCCACTCACTCCTGCATCTCTTCAACACACACACACGGCGCAGACACGGGTGTGCAGGTACAGCAGACAAACTGTAGAGTCACAACATATCGAAAAGGCATAGATGCGCGCTGTGAAAAAGTATGAGAGTTTGTGTGTGTGCGCACAGGGCTGAGGAAATGAGTAATATCGTGCAGTGTGAGCCACGTCTGCTACGCAACAACACAGGCAGACCAGTTGCTGTTGTCGCCCACTCGCCTTACTCACTGCGAAAGGGATCAACACACACTCCCATCACCCTCTCTTTCTCTCTCACACACACACAAATCTGAACATATGCATTTACATACGTAACAAGCATGTAGATCTAAGAGATCTGTCGTCAGGGCTGTAAATACAATTCTGGGAACTGATGTGTAAAATGCAACCTGTAAAAAAGTATCACATCAAAAATTTGTTCTTCATTTATTTTACAGTACATTTTATTTGACAATACACTCCCAGTCAGTGTAACATCACACTGTGTTGCACACATTGACTGACATTCTATTATAACAAGACTAGTGGTGATGGGAAAACAGCAGCAAAAAACACAACGACATCACACCACATTACGATTACTACATACCATCAGATTATTTGTGTGAAAAGACTTCTGGAAATGCACACATTTGAATCAGTAGCATATAAGTAAAAGCAACTGAGCGATCAACTTATTGAGAGAGAACGAATGCTAGAGAAGAAAGTTGAAAGGGCAAAATCTGTATAAGTTGATTTGAGTAGGAGAGAAAATGTTGAAGACGCATCCTACACAAACCCTCCATCTCCGAGTCAGTGCTGTTATAGAAACCTCTGAGTCAAAGCAAAACTGTACACACACACACACACACACACACACAACTCGTGTCCAGCAGATGCGGTGTCAGCGTTCTCTTTGAAGACATGTATCTAGAGGAGAATACCGGCACACGCTTTAAATAGACTCTTGTTTGAAGGAGACTGGATTGAATTGCACATCACTGAACAAGAACTGCTGGACTTAAAAGCGTTTTATGACATTTCATGACACTTCTGGCTGGCTGGCATTCTTTTGTAAAAATTTAGAATGTTTTAGGGCAAAACTCAATTAAAGTGTCCTGGACAAGATGTGGATTTTCATATCTCATCAATTTAACTTAAACATATCAACAGAGAGCCAATAAAAAATACAAATTCTTCTGAATGTGAGATTAACATCGTCCCTTGACTACAACAAGAATACAAACACACCTGCAGTTTTAGCACAGGACAGAAGACTAGTTATTCTTAATTGCTTTTTATTTGTTTGTTACATGAAAACAGAACATATCTGCATGTAAGAGCCAGTGTACAGTATTTCATGGCTTTGCAGGAAAAATAGGCCAGAAACTGTCACAAAATGTGTTTATGAAAGAGCAAAAAGAAGAATCCATTGGAATGAAAAGTGTTTGTAATGACTCCAGGAGATTCATATATGTGAGTCAGTGAACAGCACGTGAGTTTCTGCTGACTGATACAGAATCCATGTCTGTTTTTGGACACGAGTAACACATCCTGTAGTTTCAGCATTCATTCAGATATTATTATGTGTTTAATGGGACTTTCCATCAGAAGCACTCACGCTGTTTGTGGCGAGCAATGAGACACAGAAAATAGAGATTCTTATCTGAAAGAAAACAAGATGTTCAGATATTATTTAGAAAGGCCACATGTACGCATAGACATAACCACTTTTGTGAGTGCAGTAACACAGCAGTGTTCTGACTCAAACAACTGTGACTTTCCATTTTGATGACGATCCCATCAATGTCTCCTTATATTTTCATTTGAAATCTTTAGGAAATACACTAGCGTATAGATGAAGAACTTTTGATAATGTTTGAGACAGTTTAAGATGTTGAATGATGTCGGAGAGTATAGAACTAAAAGAGCACTACGCACCATACTAAAGGAAAGATAAATCAGACGCTGTGTGGTGTGTGAGTCAGTTTTCCTGTATGCAGCACTTCTCTGGGCCGATCGGGTTTCTGGCCTCTGAAATCTTTATGATTCAGCACAATTCTGCAGGAGACCAGCGGAGGTGAAGGTGAGGAGAGTGGAGAGAGCTGAAACACTCGCGGTGTGTGGAAAGGTTGCGTCAGGGGTGCAGAGTTTAGCTTCATCTTCAGACACACACCAGCTAAATCAACATGCCGTATGCAAGCATTCAATCCTTCACGTGGTAAATGACATCCTGATCCACTGCATGGCCAAGAAGTGAACAATGAAGAGTGACATGGCCGGCCCGTAGCATAGGATGCGAAATGACCGGAGGGGCTCCAAATGTTATAATTCATCATCTCAACCTGTTTATTGTGTATGTGTAATGGAGAGTGAGAGCTGTGCAGGTAAACCTCACTCCTGGTCTTCACCTGACACTGCAGTGGCCGTGGCCTCCGTGGCCAAAGCGCCTGCTTCCTATTCTGGACGGATCGCCGGCTCAAATCTTGCTCATAGCAGGCTCAGATAAGAGCGGTTAACTTTACACATTTCAACACTGACACTCTACGTATTCGTTTTGCCAAACACAAACATTTATACAAAAGCGGACTTAAAATAAATTAAAAAGTAGGAAAGATACAAAATGGCAATGCAGAAGCACAAATTCTAAGTCAATTTCACCCATTTATGTTTACAAACCATATTCAAATAGCTCATTCAGGAGGACCACGGTAAACAGAACTGCTTTCAACTGGTTTCAAAGTGTGTTTACTGGCACTGTGACAAGCCCATGCCATTTATTTCAACAAATCCCAAACAATGCAACTTTTATCTGTGTCCTTAAAGCACTTGCAAAGAGGGTGACAAAAAGTAACTTTCTCATTAACCTTAATCTAAATAATATAAAAATTAAATATTCGTTTTATGAGCTCTTAAATTCAAATACAGAATTATTAAGAAAACAATCCGTTTGAACAAAGTTGTTATTCATTTACTTACTTCCTATGTGTGTCTTTTTAATTGTGTGTTTTGTTATATTAAAATGACTATGAATTTTGCTTCTAAAAATGTCCTTTTTAGATTTTAGTATTTTTCTACATCTTGTTTATTTTGTATTGGGGGGGCGCAACAGAGGCTTTGCCGGCCCTGATGAGTGGTATACATATACATACATAGCATGCATCAGACAGTACTGTCGCACACCATAAACCTTATAATATTACACCCACAGGAATTTTTTTTTAAACAGTTAAATTTATGTTTATCATGTCTTGTGAGTTATAATAAAAATTGTATTTAATGTTTTATTAAAGTAAAATGTATGAAATTATAAAGAAAACACTACTGTCAACACAATCTGTTTGTTTTTTAGTAGAAAAAATTAGAAAATAACTTAATAAGAACAGAATTCTTTTTTATATCTGTATCAGGGGTATTCAATTAAAGTTCCAAGAGGTCCGGCCTTTAGATTTTCTCCCAAACAGAGGTCTTGACAATTTGATTTAAAAAAATATATATATTTAATCAATTTAGCCCACCTGGATATATACTGTATAATATTTTGATATCCACAGTATGTATGTGTTGTGGGCACTGTGGCTTTAGGGGAATGCCCTCTTAATTGAAGTCTGATAATTAATATTTGTAGGCCTAAATAAAGAAAACTACTGACAACATACAAACAACTAATTGAATGTAACAATGAAAATGCTCTCATACTAAACATCCTAACTTTGCCTTTCCATGCCATTCATACCAGAATTACTTCAATGTTTAAATCATTAGAACGTGGTTTATTATAAAATGTGACCTTGCTTGTGAAAACCAAGCAAAATAATTGTTTCTGTTTTCTACATAAAATCATCCAACATAATATTCTGTGAAAATATAACAAAAATACATTCAATATTGACTGAATAATGTCATTTCAATGACTGAAATCTTAGTCTAATTATTGCTTGAAATTAGTCTTTGATTATCTAATAGTTAATAAGATTATGAGACTTCTTTAGCTGGGTTTTCACAGGGTCACAAATGTTTACAAGCTGATGTTTACATGCTGATCAATACTGCTAATGCTAAATGTAGATCATAAAAACGTTTTGGTTCATAAAAAAACACAAATCATACTGTAAATAGACTGACAGATACAAATACTTTAAAGTTGCTGGATTTTGTTGATCGTTGTGTGTCCATTTAACTGCTCTGCGTGTCTGCACTTGTGTTGTTAAAAAAGCGCGTGTCTGCTTCTCTTCATGCGGCGCGTCTTTGGCGGGAGAGAAGCAGCACTCACTGAGCGGAAAGGGTTCAAATGAAGCGCGTTTGGCACTAAATAAAGATATTAGAGGATATAGCGGAAACGAAGCAAAGGTCCAGATCCGGCCCGCGGTCCACCTATTGAGGATGACTGATACAGTATATATTATGATGTTTATTATAATCAATGATCATCTCATGTTGTATAGAAAATGTGTACATGAGTGTACATCGGGTCAGATAATAACTGTGAATAGATATAGGGAATACGTTTTTCAGATATAAACTAGCAGGTGTGTTTAGTAAGGGTTGGACGTCCAGGACAGAAGTTAACCATGCTTGGGTTTGGTTACACAGCTTAGAGAATGTAAAGTTACAAGCACACAACAAATCAACACAGTATGACACACCGAAAGGCATTAGGTTAGGGAACAGAATATACCGTTTTTTACAGTATAAAAATCATAACTACTACGTAGAGCTACATATGCTAACGATATAGAGCATTGTTAATCCTGTGACGGTCCAGGATAAAGCAGGATTATGTGAGTTCTGACTGAAGGGTTTGGTGTGAGCGCTGGGATAGACCGCTCGCTGGTAAAAATAGGGCTGCAGCATATAAGCCAGCTTTCACACAGTATAAATTAAAAATATGTCTTGTCTAATTTCATCCCGGACTGCAAAGCCTTCTTGCTTTCACAGATAAATGGCAGTTGAGCCATTTCAGCCCAAAAGAAGAATTCTGTCATCGTTTCCTCACTTTCATATCATGTCTCAGCTATATGGGTATATACATTTCTCAAAATATCTTCTTTTGTGTTCCAATGAAGAAAGAGTCACGCACAATAAATGAATGATGACATTGTAATACAAAAGGTCATTTGTGACAGGCTGTGAACTTCTGTCCGTTGTTTAAAAGCAGCGTGTGAGTTTTAAACACTTTCAAACATTTCAAAACTGATCGCTGGGTTTGTAAGAAAACATGTTTGGGAATGTTGTCTTTGATGGTGGAATAAAAAATCGGAATGGGTCTTAGGATGTGTAATACAGCCAATATCTGACTCGGGAAGTTTGGGGAAAACACAAATGTTGCACTTGAAGCTCAAAAAGATCAAACATGATGTTATAGTCCACCAATGAACTAAGACATTTGACTCCTTGATTTGATGCTATGGATCTTTGATATTTACATGTAACTATTGTCATGGCTGTGGAAAGACCACAAAACTGGTTGATACAGATGTTATTATTCAAGTTGCTGTTGTACATGTGTACATCTGTGTGTCAATCTCAACCGTGACAACGTTTCACCTGTCTTTCCATTGACTTTATAGAAAAGACTATTGAACGGTGTTTCTTCTATAAAATCATAATCATGAGATTTTCTGTAAACAGTGTAAGGTTTTAAAATGTTAATTTTGAATGATTGTGTAAAAAACAACATAGTTGCAACTTTAAGCCTGTTCAATTTTCTGTCTGTTTTTTGTCTCCAATACACACATTTACATCTGTTCACTGTTAACAACTTAGTTTTACATTCTTCTAAACTCATCTTTCTGTCTTTCAATTATTTAGTCATTGTGTTTCTGCGTTGACAAATGTGGGTAGTATTTTGTCTGTAAAACTACTCTTTAGTTTCAGTTTCTGCATGATGACAGTCATATGTGGATGTGTTAGTCAAACGTGCAATTTATAACTTTAATATTTCACTGAACCACAACTCTTCTGCTACGAGAACTGAGATATTTTGTTTTATGGATTTTAATGAGGGTAAAGAGATTTATCCAAATGTATTCACATTTATTCACATATTATACTTGAAGCACACGTTTTAAGTTCTGTAAAATACAACCAGATTATTCAAAAATGCAATGACTTAAGCTTGTTTATATCTTTGGACTCATGATTTGTTTAAAAATAATTGAGAAATATTTTTCATACTGTACACTTTTGAACAAAGCTAGAAGTTTTTCCAGGTCTCCACCCACCTTAACTTATCAAACGCAAGGAGAGGGGATGTATGATATGCTTTCCTTCATTTTTATTGTCTAGTATTTTCTAGTGGTCTAATAGCAGCTACGAAACAATTTGAGTTTAATAAAATGCTATAGGAATAAGGAGACTTACTGTATATATCCAGCAACATCCCGTCCCTTAAATGAAAAACACATCTAGTAACACATTGCAATGAGGTCTCATTCATTACCATCAACGAACAAGTCACACTCCTTATTGGTCTGTGTTCATGTTAGCTAAACTTTATTTTTATTAACTCATGTTAACTGATACAAATGTTCAAACAATCGGTTAATTAGTCTTAACTAGCACAATAGGTTTATTAGGGCCAGATTTACTATCAACTTGCAGAAGAGCGAATGCCTTTATTGGCCTTAAAAAACTACTGTCGGTATTTACTAAAAACGTGCAGTGAAATTGAGCGCTGAAAATTCATGGACAACGCTGTTTTTGCGACTGACCTAATTGCATATGCATTTATAGGAGTTTCCTCTTCAGACGCAAAGTTTATGGATGGAGAGTATTTAAATGAATCACAAAAGGCCATATACTAAGGTTTGTGCTTGTCATTTATTTGCGTCTTTATTTAAGCATATCTTAAACCTTGCGCCAGTGGTGGGCTCTAGCGTCACCTGAATCCGCTGTTAAGCTGCTCAGAAGGAGAGATGTGGATCTTGCCCTTTTAAGTAAATCTGACCCTCAGAGTCTAAATCAGTTCATTAATATTAGTTCATGTTAATGAATGTTAACAGATGAAAACTTGATGAAAATATGAACAAAAATCCTCCAGTCATTGTGAAATTGCTCAGACATTTGATTTAACTCAAATGGTGTTTTATAATGATGTCTTTACTAACATTCAGTTCTTTGATCGTACGTTGTGTTGTCATAGTCATAGTTTGTGTTCTGAAGGTCTTACAGTTGTGGAACCGTGTAGAATCAATGCAAGAATTTTCGCTCTTCTATGAACTGTTGCTTGAACTACCCTGCTTGTGGTTCCCGCAGGCTGAGGTCTAAACTAACCCACAGATCGCATTAAAACATCAACTATAGACTGAGCATTGAACTGACCTCAGTCTGTTATTACACACTCACACACCAACTTGCTTTTGCTCTCTGCCTCATCTTCATGCATGTGTGTGTTTATGAACACTTCTGTAAAAATAGACATCTTAAAGAGGTAGTAGCCACCTGACGTTAACACACAGCAAATTTACAGAGAAAAAATGAAACCAGAAAGGCAGATGACAGCCAATATCCTATTTAATACATATATCCACAGCCATCATGAACAGTTCAGCTGTCTTTTTTAATTAAAGACCAAATTTATCTTTAAACAGTACATATTATCTATTTGTGCTACACTGAAATAACCTTTCCATCAAATTTACACCTCAGAAATCTGTGCTTCAATGAGACTTTAGGTTAACCTGTATTACATAAGAACAGTACCGGTTATGATAAGTAATATGCATTATCTACATAAAATATACATTTAGAAATTAAAAAACAGTTTAGGCAAATAAATAAACTTTTGTGCCTGAATAAATAGGATGCCATTAGCTAGTGTGCTGTGTGCCCTTCCATAACCTTGATGTGTGTGTGTGTTTTTCTCTCACACAGAGAAGTGAGAGACATCATCACTCCCGACATCATGACAAAAGGGTTTTTCAGACCAAACTACACAGTGCTAAAACAACACATGTATGTTCAGTAAAGATGGAACATAACTGCTGCCTCATGGTTTGTGTTGGAATGAGGAGTTTTGTATTATTATCACACACACACGCATCCCCCCCCCCCCACACACACACACAGTTAAGGGTTATTCCACAATTAACTTTAACTTGAGTTTTAAATAAGGAATTGAAAACAAGACCAAGTGGAATCACTCAGTCTCTCTAATGTATGAACAACTGTATGTATGCTTTTCAGACATACTTTAATACAAGTTAAAGTTTGTGTGTAGTCCAAGAAGCCAAGAAGATTTACTATGAAAAAACATCCATAGTATTCCACATGACAAAAAAATGAAAGGTCAAGACTGATTTACTGAAAAAGTCTTTCAACATCTAACGTAAAAATGTAAAAACAGCATTCATTCAATTCACACATTTCATAGACTAAATCAATAGGACTTTATTAGATTAAAGTAAACAAAAGTCCATTTGAAAAACAGAATTTTAAATCCTATAACAACAGACTCTTTACAGTTTAAAACCAGCTAACGATCGTGACACATCTCAGTTTGTTCTATTCTGGTACATGACAAGAGCATTATTTCTATGCTTTACATTCAAAGCTGGCAAGAGGCAGACATTGACCCACACATTGATAGTTCTGTTATTGCTCTAACACATGCAGGCATGCACAAACACTCTCTCACACACACACACACACACAAAGGTGTCCTACCTCTCTGGGTGGGTTTTTCTGGAGTGACACACACTGAATGATGCTCAGTAGTTTCTGTCTCTTTTTCAATCTTCTCTTCAGCTAGTCTATCTAGTCTTCTGGCTTTTCCCTCTCTCACCCACTTTAAGCACTCTCTCGTTCACTCTCTCTCTCTTCACACACACACACTCGCCCTTTTTGACCCCCCTCTCTCGCTATGGGTGTATAATTAGACTCAGTCCTGTCATGATACAGCTTTTGCTGGTTGTGGAGCGTCTGTGAGCTGTTGGACGTGCTGGCAGGAAGCCGAACAGCTTTGCTCATTAAAACCTCTTAGGGGCTGGGAAACGTCCCATTGGTCACTTCTTCCTCTTGTCTCAGCTATGGACCGCCGTGATTGGCTTCTCCACCACAAGCTGCCTGATAGAAGCTCATGCTATTGGTTTGCCATTTGTGCACATTTACCACAAACTACTTTGACTGATAATGATGTTTTTCAAGTGTTGTAGTGAAGTACTGTCAAGAGTCTGATCTCTCGGGCAAAAATAATGTCCAGCTTTGGTCAGTTTAATCTACAACTACAGATGTATTAAACACGTTGGATTCATGTTGCATAGTTTTCCTTGAGGTATATATTGAACCTCAGTACAATTTAAGGAGGCTTGGCAAAAAAAAAAAAACACAACACGAGCAAATTTCATAAAGTTGTTTGCCACTAAATCATTTTATCCAATAAATGCAAATATTGTAAAAATATACTCCCAGGACATCACTTTTGGCCACTAAATTGAGAGCTTGATTTTAGTAATGGAATGGTTCTCTAAGGATATGACATAAATAGCTTTTTATGTAACAATATGCAATTAAGCTATTTGTCCGTCCACACTGAGGACAACTGTGTTGCATGGCTTTATGTGAGTTTTGGTTGCCCATAATGCGCTTGGTCAGGACATCTAGTTTTCACTAATTTATGCAATGACACATGAGGGAGAAAATGCACACACAAATACACAGTGTCACATGCTGTGTGTGCTTCGTCTCGTGAGCAGTAGATATACTCCCATTTCCTCTTTATCTCAAACACTTCTATTACAACACACATACAAACCCTTACTCACTCCTTGTCCACTGCAAATGTTCCTTCACAGGGAGCGCTCAAAGTGAAACCAACATTAAACTTTCCTAAAGGACATGTCTGTTTGCAGTAATATAACCTGGCAGTTACTGGGCTCAAGCATATTTACACCAACCAAACAGAAATAGATCAAGTACCTGAATGATGATTGGAATACAAAAGTTCTTCAATTTACATTTATATTTAATTATTTAGCAGGCAAATTTATCCAAAGGGACTTACAAATGAAGCAATCAGTGGAACAAAAGTGCAGCAATGCGTAATAAGTGCTATAGAACTGGTATCAGGTACACACAGGGACCAGAGTAGATCAGAATGTTAGTTATAAGACAGTTCATTTACAAAGATCCATGAGTAAACATCCACAGGTATTCATCCCCAAGTTAACATCCACAGGTTAGTAAACACAGTTATCACATCCACAAGTAAACATCCACAGGTATACATCTATAGGTATATGACAACTGGATCAGAACTAGTTTCAATACAATAGTAGCTTTACAACATTAAGACCTGAAAATGAACTGTAGCGTGGCGTGAGTAGGCTATAAATAGAGTCCAGTATGGTCAAATCAAAAGTGGCTGATACAAACACAAACATTTACATAAAAGAATCAAAGTAATTGAAAGCAAGGAAGTTGGATCCATTCAAAGAGTCATTTTATGCAACATCCATAATACAGGAGTGCAGATAGCTGTGCCTAGCAGTAAGCCAACCTGAGTCCCGCCATACACAGCAGTCAAGGCACCAACAAACAGCCATACTCCACTCAATTGCGAGCATGCGTTCCCGTGAAGGGCGGTCCCACATATCATAATAGTTGTGTTCTAGTGGTTAGAGACTTGGACTCGTAGCCAGAAGGTCGCTGGTTCAATTCCCAGTGCCACCAGGAAACGACTGAAGTGCCCTTGAGCAAGGCACCTTACCCCTGTTTGCTCTGCAGTGATAGCTGCCCATTGCACCCTACTTGTAAGTCGCTTTGGATGAAAGCGTCTGCCAAATGACAAAAAATTAAAAAAAATTGTAAATTAACGAATCCAGGTACGACGTCGAGTACCACAGAGCAGTGACAGACGACCGTGCTCCAAAGAAAAGGTTAAAGACCGCTTCTGGTGGTCCGGTATGGCAGTGGACGTGAGACGGTTTGTCCAGAGTTGTAGAGCATCCTCCATCTCAAAGAGTCAGCTAAACTTCTGTTCCAACATGTCTTTAGACATTATGGCATTCCAGAGGACGTGATGTCTGAGCGATGACCTCAATTCCACTACAAGGTTTGGTGAGCCTTCTTCACCCTCCTTGGATTGACAGTAAGAACGCAAGATCCAGGAGATCACAAGATTTCTCCTCAGTTTCTGCCATGGGCACCAGGACACCTCTAGCCAGTACCTCTGCTGGTCCGAGTGCGGCCTCCCTGTGCCAAGCTGACAGCCTTCCAATGCGTGCTCGGTTCCCAGCCACCCCTGTTTCCCTTGACAGGGGAACCATCTTAGTAACCCTCTGTCAATCACTGGTTCTAGAAGAGCGAGAGGTCCTGGGAAACTAGCGCATCCCTTGAGAGCCATACATCACCTGAAGATCAAGGCAGATGCCCGGTGGAAGAAGACCCCACAGTACCATCCCTGGCAGAAAGTATGGCTATCCACAAGGGACATTAGGTTGAGAAGACCTTCCCGAAAAATATGAGAATATTGTGTTAACAATGCAAGGTTGTGGGTCGATCCCAGGGGATTACACATACTTAGAATCATATGTATAGGATAATGCAATGTAAGTTGCTTTGGATAAAAGCATCTGCAAACGCATAAATGTAAATATAAATGTAATACGTTCTACAGTTACCCCCCAGTTATCGCATTCACTCTGCTTTCAACGTTTCCCTCCTCAAACCCTATCACTTGCCTAACTCTGATTCCTCCATGGAGCCTGTTCAGTTGTAAGAACCCCCTCCTCCTCTGGACATTGAACATCTCGCGTGTGGCAACATCTACTCAGTTTGTGAGATTCTGGATTCCAGATGCCAAATCTTGAGTACTTGGTCGACTAGGAGGGGTACCGACCCGAGGAACATTCTTCACCCTCCTTGAGCACCCCAGTCAACCTGCACCATGGGGCAGGGGTAGACCACTGCGATGATAGGGTATTCGCTCCTCAGTGATCACCACACCTCCACCACGAGACCCTTTCACCAGAGCTCTGATCATCCGCACCTGACCCTCATCGCCGTTATCACCATCCCCAGCATATAAGCATGCCATTTTTCATAGTCTAGTCTCGCTTGTGATAGGGACTGAATTCCTTACCTCTTAGTCCCGCACTGAAGTAAACTCGTTAGCGTGTTGTCTCCGTGTACTCTCTAGAGCTCGCCACGTCTTCCGCGAAACTGCTTCCACGTCACACCTTACCCACGGGTCCTCAGTATTTGAATGAACTTCTATTGTATTACAATCCTCCACGTGCATTACGCTCTCAGGCGTCCTGTCAGTTAGTAATACCTAGAATTTCAAAATCAAGTGCAGGTGGTAGATCCTTTTCTTATCTAGCGCCTAAACTTTGGAATATTCTTCCCTGCACTGTTCGGGAGGCAGACACACTCTGTCAGTTTAAATCTGTCCGTTTAAATCTAGACTAAAGACGCATCTTTTTAATCTTGCATACACTACACCTCCATAATATTAATCCTCAGAGGATTTAGGCTGCATTATTTAGATCAACCGGAACCAGGAACACATCCAACAACAAATGATGTACTTGTTGCATCAAAGAGAGCAGAACAGTACTCTACTCTCAGCCAGTCTTGTATTTTTGTTCCAAGGTTACCGCAGGATGCAGTTCATGCCCAGACCTGATGGCAGAGCTGAGAATGGGAAGCGGTGACCTGACAAGAGCTGAGATGATAGAGCTGGATAAAGGACGCAGCAACTTGACACGATTTTTCTACAACACTTCAAATGCTATTAGATTGTTAATGATAATCTTAAATCTATAATTTACCGTATTCGTAAGTTTATTTATTTTTTATTTAGGCTTGTTTTGCAAGCACTGTTGAGCTTGTGCAGAGGCAGCAGCTTTTGCCAGAGGGGAACTGGAATCCCCTGGTTGGGCCTGGGTTCTCCTGAGGTTTTTTTTCTCGATTGGAGTTTTGGGTTCCTCGCCACCGTTTGCATATTGTTTTGCACTATTTGCCTGGCCGGGGGGGCTGCTTTAGAATTTAGAAGTAAGACATATTTAATATGGCATATAAGAATTTATAGTCTGTCTAATATTTGACCTGTGGTTCTCTCTCCTTTATCTCAAATGTGTGCTTTAACTGTGCGTGTGTGCGTGTGTGCGTCTATGTCAATGTGTGTAAGTATGTATGCATATTGTGTGTGTGGAGCATTTGTATGTCTGTCTTTTGTTATTTTCACCTTTTTTCTTGTTTTTATAGGGGAAAATGCCTTTAGTTGTTTTTCTTGTATTCAATGTGTCTCATGTACAGCTGCTTTGTAACAATGAAAATTGTAAAAAGCGCTATAAAAATAAAGTTGAGTTGAGTTGTGTGTCCACAATCTCCTGCCAAGCACAATGAAAGTATCACCACTTCACAAACCAATCATTTATCTGTCGTTGCAGCAACAAAGAGCTACAATTCGAAGGACCGCACATCAGCGTCCTTCTGGTGGGTGGTAGAGATCCCGGACATGAAGTGTTGGAAGGTGGATAGAATCCGGGGAGATAGTAGGCGGGTGATTGTCTTCAGGGCTGCTGTCTGCTGGGTTTTCTTTTGGCTGGTTTATTCAGTCATGAATTTGAAGAGGGACAGCGTGTGCATACAGAGTGATACAAAAAACTTTTTTTATAACAGAAGAACCCACGAGGCGGCAAAACAGGAATGTAAATCACTTCCCACAAGGTGGCGAAACAACAAGGACAGAAATAAAAACTTTCAATAGAGAATAACCAAACTGACAAGACAGCGACGCGGCCAAGACACGTGACAGGAGAGCACATTGCACAAAGCATAAAAAACAAAGGCCAAGTGCTTCCATGCATAAAGAACAAGCACAAAGACGTAGACCTGTCACAACCCTGTCCATAAAACTACTAGTAGTTTTGGGGCGATTTCTTCCTGGAGTAGGAGATGGAGTTGTGTGAGCAGTAACAGAGTGCTAAATATCTCTTTTAAAAGCAGAGGCGTCATAAAACTGTCTGAAAAGTCCGGGCAACATTCTGTAGCAGTTAGGACAGCTGGTGTTTGTTTATAACATGACCCAGCAACTGAGCCTGCGTTTGCCCTAGAGCCTGGTCCCGCCCAGCCCTCCATCAGCAGCCAACTCTCCTTTGCCAGTCCCCAGGAAGTTCCCGCAGTCCCTCCCTAAGCCTCCTCTGCCTTCGTCAGCCAGAGAGTCAGCCCTGGATGTGTTGGCAACCGGTAATCCCTCAGCTCAATCCTTAGCGTGCCAGCGACGTTGGGTCGGAACTACCTCTGTAATGGAGTAACCCATGTCTCTGCCCTCATCCTGCGAGACCCAGACCCCACCTCTGTCCTCCGACCCAGTGGCTACACCTCGGCTCCTGCCTCCCTCATCTTCACCTTGGCCTGTCATCCCTCTGCCATGGCCACACCTTTACCTCGGTCGCCTGAGCCATCGGCTGAGCTCTGACCTTCGGTATCGCGTAGGCTCTCTGCCTGCTTGGCTCCACCCTGGACTCCTCCCTCATCATCTCAGTCGCTCGTCCCCAGGGTTCCATCTGTCTGCTCTCCACCATGGCTCCTCCCTCAATCGACTCCGCTCTTGGACCTCCTCCTGGCTGGTCTCTAGGTCATCATCCTGCTCCTCCTGCTCTGGACTCGCCACTGGCTCCTCCCTCTATCTTCACCATCCCATCCCTATGGACTACCCTCTACCACCTTCTCTTTGTCTACCCCTCCCCGGTTGGTTAACTATGGCGCGAGGACTTGCCTGCGGGAGGGGGGATACTGTAACAACTCACGGACTACACTCCCTATGATTTCACCAGCACCTGACACTCATTACCTGGACCCTATATATGTTTGCCATCTGTCTTTGTTCCTTGTTTAGTTGTTTAGTCTGACCCTTTATGATTCCATGGATGTTACCTGTTTGTTGGATTGTTTCACCTGTCATCTGTTCACCTGTTCCCTTGCGATAAATTATCGCCAGTTTATTTCAGTGTCCTGTGTGGCATCGTCCTTCCGTCTGCAAAGTGTTACAGTATTCTGCCAAATGGTTGATGTCTCTCATGTAGAGACGTTGCTCTAATATGCATTATATTGTAGTTGTAAGAACAACTGGATTAAATCTTTTCTGTGGTGTTTTTTTTTGTGCTAAGTATGTTTTAACATGGACTTTATCCAAATATTATTTGACCACGCTCTTTTCACTTTCACTTTCTCCTCATCTGTTCTTTTTTTACCTTCTCCATAAAACTACACCATTTTTACATGTCTCTTGATTTTTCATAAAATAAATAAGTCATTTTATTTGAGTAATTATTTGGTATAGGGCTTATTTGTGTATTGTAATTATTTGTTTAAAAAAGGTGATTAGAAAGTTGAATAAAAATAATAAAAATAATATTATTATGATTAAAATAATATTGTGAATAAGTATCATGTATTGTGTTATATCTATGAATTAAAAAAACATTTAGCCATGTATAATATTGTAAAGGGCAGATATATTATACACAAATGTAAAAGAACTGCTTAAAATCAGCTCAAAATAATGGATTGGATTTAATTTCTACGAATTAAAACTATGCACAATATAACACACGGTCAATTTAAGAACATATCAAGGTCAAATGTTAATGACAATATGTTTAATTGTACATGAAAGTTGGCTGTGACTGTTTTGCGGGCTGTGTAGTATTATGTCCCATGGGCTCATGGCAAATAGATCATCTCAAGTATCCGTCGCTGAGTACTTCTCCAGATCGTGAGACACCTGTTGCACACCTGATTGCATCGCTGCCGGCGGCTAGTTTGTATCCTCTGACACTTGGTTCACCTCACATTTGTTCCTGGTCTAAATATTAGTGTATTTTACTATAGTTACCTATCATTGTCGTTGCCGAATTATTTATAACTTTATTTTCTAAATCTATATTAATTGAAGCGTAACGCCGCTAGCATATTAGCGTGTTAGCTTGCCTTCTGTTTACAGTGTGGAATATCATCTCCCCCTATTTGTCTTGTGTGCTAACTGTTTCTCTTTTTAAGCGTATATACTAAGACTCATCAAGCAACCTTGGTAAGTTAGGATTGCACTTCATACCCGGTGAGTTATGGCTTCTATTCCTATTGTTGTTACTTGCACCTCATGTCATATGTTTAGTTTAGCCTTCTCTGTCAGCGGCGAGGGTTTTACATGTGATAAATGCAGGGAAGTAGTTAGGCTGACGGAGAAGATTTTAGAATTAGAGTCTCGCATCCAATCTATATTTGAGGATAGTAAGAGTGTAAGAACCGTAGAAAACACTTCGGATGCGAGCAATGTTAGCGCACACCGCTCGGTTCCGGTTGAAAATCCCCTGCAGCTGGGAAACTTTGTGACGGTGAGACGGCATAGTCGCAGGACAAAACATCACTCAACCGTTCCGATTAAAGTCTCGAACAGGTTTGCCCCGCTCAGTGACGCACCGACTGAGAAACCTGCTGAAAGTGCCCTAGTGATCGGTGATTCTATTGTCCGGAACGTTAACATAGAGACACCAGCCACCATAGTCAAATGTTTACCGGGAGCCAGAGCGCCTGACATCAAGTCAAATTTAAATGTGCTGGCTAAGGCTAATCGTAAATACAGTAAGATTGTTATTCATGTCGGCACAAATGACGTTAGACTCCGTCAATCGGAGATCACTAAAGATAATATTAAAGAGGTGTGTGAGCTCGCAAAAACGATGTCAGACACTGTAATATTCTCTGGCCCCCTTACTGCTTACCGTGGTGATGAGATTTATAGCAGATTATCATCATTAAATGGCTGGCTGTCTGAGTGGTGCCTGCAGAATAATATAGATTTTATAAATAACTGGAAGAGTTTTGAGGGCAGACCTGACCTGTTGAAACGAGATGGTCTCCATCCCTCCTGGGATGGGGTTTCCCTCCTCTCTAGAAATTTGGCACACAGTCTTAATAATGCTAAAGTCTGACTACCTAGGGCCCAGGTCAGGAAGGAGACAGAATGGCTTAACCAACTGTCTGCTTGCCGTCTCGCGTTACAGAATACACAAAATATACAACATGTAATAATCCCTTCTTACAAACAACATAAAATAGAGACTGTGTCTGTCCCCCGGATTAGCAAACATAAGATATTGCGTAAACCTCTTGAAAGTAATTTAATAAACGTTAAACAAATCAAACATGAACAAAATACAGATAATCAGCTGTTACGACTCGGATTGCTTAATATTAGATCTCTCTCAAATAAAGCACTTTTTGTTAACGATTTGATAACCGATCATAAAATAGACATGCTTTGTTTGACAGAAACATGGCTAAAGCCAGATGATTTTATTACTCTAAATGAATCCGTTCCCCATGATTATTACTATAAACACGAGCCTCGTCTAAAAGGTAGAGGGGGAGGTGTCGCTGCACTTTACAAGAATTCTTTTATTACCTCTCAGAAGTCTAATTTTAAATACAATTCTTTTGAAGTCATGGTACTTCACGTATCGACACCTAATACTAAGGACAAAACATTTTTAAAATTTATTCTAGCTATTGTATATAGGCCTCCAGGGCACCACACAGATTTTATTAAAGATTTTGGTGGGTTCTTATCAGAACTAGTACTGGCCGCAGATAGAGTCCTTGTCGTCGGTGACTTTAATATCCATGTAGACAATGATACAGATGCCTTGGGACTGGCTTTCAAAGACACTCTTAACTCCATGGGCGTTAGTCAACATGTGTCAGGACCCACTCACCTTCGTAATCATACTTTAGATTTAATACTTTCTTATGGTATAAATGTGGACGATGTTAAAATCGTTCAGCAGAGTGAAGATATTTCGGATCATCATCTGATATTATGTTTGCTTCACTGGCCTACGGCTGCAAATCAAACTCCTTGTTACAAATATGGTAGAACGATCACTTCAACTACCAAAGATGCGTTTCTCGATAATCTGCCTGAATTGTCTAAAATATCTAGCATGAGTAATAACGTTGACGATTTTGACACTACTATTGAAAATTTTAACTCTACTTTCTCGGAAATATTAGACACAGTTGCTCCTCTGCGTTTAAAGAAAATTAAAAATAGCAGCCCAACACCGTGGTATAATGAACACACTCAGACTCTAAAAAAGGCATCCCGTAAAATGGAGCGCAACTTTAAGAAAACGAATTTAGAGGTATTTCGTATAGCATGGAAGGATAGTACTCGAAATTACAGGAATGCAATAAAAACGTCTAGATCCGCCTACTTTTCAACACTAATAGAGGAAAACCATCACAACCCTAGGTTCTTATTTAACACCGTGGCTAAATTAACAAAAAATAAGTTGTCATCGACGTCAGATTCTGATTATCAGCATAACAGTGATGAATTTATGAACTACTTCACGAGTAAAATCCAAGATATAAGAGAAAAAATTATAACAATGCAACCTGTAGTGAAATCCGCTGAACAAACTAACTACAGCACCCCTAAGGAGAAATTGCAATTATTTTCTACAGTAGATCACGATGAACTGTCTAAAATCATTAGATCATCTAAATCATCAACATGCATGCTAGACCCTATACCTACAAAACTACTGAAAGAAATGCTCCCAGAAATTATAGATCCTCTTCTTAGTATTATTAACTCATCTCTGACATTAGGACATGTGCCTAAAGCATTTAAGGTGGCTGTTATAAGGCCTCTTTTAAAAAAACCCAAACTCGACCCTAAAGAACTAGGGAATTACAGGCCTATATCGAATTTACCTTTTATATCTAAAGTTCTGGAAAAAGTAGTTTCAACTCAATTATGCTCCTTCCTCCAAAGGAATGACATTAATGATGAATTCCAGTCTGGATTTCGAGCATGTCACAGTACAGAGACTGCTTTGATCAGAGTTACAAATGATCTGCTTTTAGCGTCTGACCGTGGCTGTATTTCGTTATTGGTGCTGCTAGACCTCAGTGCTGCATTTGACACCATTGACCACAGCATACTTCTACATAGACTCGAAAATTACGTTGGCATTAACGGAATAGCATTGAAATGGTTTAAGTCTTATTTATCCGACCGTTTTCAATTTGTAGCAATAAACAATGAGGTGTCCCGCAAATCACAAGTCCAGTACGGTGTACCACAGGGCTCAGTCTTGGGACCCCTGCTCTTCGCATTATACATGCTACCTCTAGGAGATATAATAAAGCGACACGGAATTAGCTTTCACTGTTATGCTGATGATACTCAACTTTATATTTCCTCGATGCCTCATGAAACCCAGCAGTTTCATCGAATAAAGGATTGCATAGTTGACTTAAAAATGTGGATGAGTAACAATTTTTTACTACTAAACTCGGACAAAACAGAAGTGTTACTTACTGGACCGAAAACTGCTATGCGTAACAACCAAGAATACTGCTTAACGATTGACGGATGCTCCATAAAATCCTCGTCATCAGCTAAGAATCTTGGCGTTGTATTCGACAGTACTCTCTCATTTGAAAGCCATGTCGCAAACACCTGTAAAATTGCATTTTTCCATCTTAAGAATATATCTAAATTACGTCATATACTGTCACTTTCAGATGCAGAGAAATTAATTCATGCATTCATGACATCAAGACTAGATTACTGTAATGCACTTCTAGGTGGTTGCCCTGCGGGCCTATTACAAAAACTGCAACTGGTTCAAAACGCGGCAGCTCGAGTTCTTACACGTACAAAAAAGTATGAGCATATAACCCCGGTTCTGTCAACCTTGCACTGGTTACCTATAAAGCATCGCATTAACTTTAAGATCTTGCTTATTACCTATAAAGCCCTACATGGTCTAGCGCCGCAGTATTTGAATGAACTTCTATTGTATTACAGACCTCCACGTACATTACGCTCTAAGGGGTCCTGTCAGTTGGTAATACCTAGAATTTCAAAATCAAGTGCAGGTGGTAGATCGTTTTCTTATCTAGCGCCTAAACTTTGGAATATTCTTCCCTGCACGGTCCGGGAGGCAGACACACTCTGTCAGTTTAAATCTAGACTAAGACTCATCTTTTTAATCTTGCATACACTACACCTCCATAATATTAATCCTCAGAGGATTTAGGCTGCATTATCTAGATCAACCGGAACCAGGAACACATCCAACAACAAATGATGCACTTGTTGCATCAAAGAGTGCAGAACAGTACTCTACTCTCAGCCAGTCTTGTCTCTTTGTTCCAAGGTTACCGCAGGATGCAGTTCATGCCCAGACCTGATGGCAGAGCTGAGAATGGAAAGCGGTGACCTGACAAGTGCTAAGAGGATAGAGCTGGATAAAGGACGCGACAACTTTGTTTTTCCTACAACATTTCAAATGCTATTAGATTGTTAATGATAATCTTTAATCCTTAATTTTTATATTTTTACTAAGCCTTGTTGTGCAAGCACTGTTGAGCTTGTGCAGAGGCAGCAGCTTTTGCCAGAGGGGAACTGGAATCCCCTGGTTGGGCCTGGGTTCCCCTGAGGTTTTTTTTCTCGATGGGAGTTTTGGGTTCCTCACCACCGTTTGCATATTGTTTTGCACTATCTGCCTGGCCGGGGGGGCTGCTTTAGAATTCATACTTGTATTAAATGTGTCTCATGTACAGCTGCTTTGTAACAATGAAAATTGTAAAAAGCGCTATATAAATAAAGTTGAGTTGAGTTGAGTTCTAAATCTAGGTGTAACCAGTAAACCATCCAGGAATTTCTCGCCTACTATTTTATGAATACTGACGATTCGGACACAATACTCTGTTCAAGGACTGTTTTCTTCTACCACATTGTAGGTGAGTAGGTGTATTCGGACGCAACATTAGTATACGCACGTCCACATCTCATGAAAAATAGTCCACCACCCGGGTATCTCTCGCCTACTCTTTTGTGAATACTGATGATTTGGACGTACTATTCGTTCGCCTACTGCTTCTTGCCTATTATATTGCAAGGAAGTATGCCATTTGGTTTTAGCCCTAGTCTTTGGCTGTGTCTGAAACCGCTCCCTATCTCCTAAAAAGTGCACTATATCGTGTTTCCGACATTTTGTAGTGGTGTCTGAAACCTGAGTGAATTACTTCAATCCCTACATTCGTTCACTCTTTTTTTACCAAAAATGCACTTTGATTTCCCATGATACAACATGTGAGGACCGCATGATTAGAATCAGCTGGAGGAGTGTGACCGTTAATGCCACAAATGCACGTATATAAACTTGTGTTTGTTCTTGTTGACAGTTATTTTTGTGTATTTGAGAATAAACAGATTCCATGAATGTTATAGACAGTAGTGCTTTATTTAAAATTGTATTAAATGTTAAAAGTAAATAAACATGGCAAACAGTTTTGTTATCTTTATTAAAAACGTGACAAATAAGATGAAAATGAACTTTTCCATTTTTTAAGCCATCCATAAAGCCACACAGGTGTAAGATAAGCGCTATGTCGAATTTACGCAAACTGTAAGACACAGTTTATATTACATCAGTGTCTGAAATCGTTCACTCATTTTCATTCACTTCTTCCCCATATAGAGATCTCAAATGTCATTGGCTATATAGGGAATAGTGAAGTAGTGAGCGATGGAACGGTTTCAGAAACGGCATGTGCTTCTCTGTGGTTTGTGGACTTTAAGTTTGAATTCCTTAGTTCCTGTTTCGTGTGCCATGTTGTAGTTCTTTGTAGTTCCTTTTGTTCATTGGTTCCCAGTTGATTATCTCCTTGGTGTGTCTTGTTAGCCTTCATTGTTTTGTGTAAAGATACCCTTTTGTTTTTCGTGTTAATTTTCTGGGGCTGTTTCAATAAGGGTTAGGGTTCAATAACAATGAGTTAAACTGTGAACTTTGAGTTGATTTATACTGAGATGTGAAACTTTGAGTTTTTGGTTTCAGAACAGCTGATTTGATTTAGTTGTATCAGCTCTGGGTAGACTGACCTTGAGTTCAGCACTTGCAACACAACTACGACAAGCCATGATCAATGGAGCTCAAATATTACCATTCACCATGGTAACGGCACCAAAAAGGCAACATTGCTGTAGAAAGCTCTTGAGAAGGAGGCACACTTTCCGCTCTGCGTACAGTGGATTTATTAATGTGCTTTAATGTGTAAATGACTTAAGTTTAAATGAATAAATATATAAATGTACCAATAAACAAACAAATGAATCACTAAATGAATGAAGGAATGAAACAACAAGATTATGTTCTCACATTCTCTTTGCTCTAGTGATGAATGTGAGATGTCATTGTGTATAGGACAATTGCAGTGTGTCAGACTCGCAGAGTGATCATCTGTTTGAACCCCGCTCATAGCAGATTTTGGTAGGAATGGCTGCACATCAAAATTATTCGCTTACTAACTTTATCGCTTCATTTCTGTATTTCTCTTTATTTATTTATTTATTTATTTATTTATTCAAGCACTTTATTTACACTCTTTATTAAGTAATTTTTAACCTCCATAGAAAACGTCTTGGTTACATATGTAACCTCAGTTCCCTGATGGAGGGAACGAGACGTTGTGTCGAGAACGACAGATGGGGTTTGCCCTTGAGAACCAATCAACTCTGACTACTATAGAAAAGGCCAATGAAATTTGGCGAATGAAATTTGCATGCCGGGCTCCGCCCCCGGATATCCGGTATAAAAGGAAGCCGGCGTGCAGCATTCATTTACCTCTTGTTCTGAAGAGCCTGAGATCCTCTCACGACTGCAGCAGAATACGATACGTGTTTGTGGCATAAGGGACACAAAGTCTCGTTCCCTCCATCAGGGAACTGAGGTTACATACGTAACCGAGACGTTCCCTTTCTGTCGGTCTCTCGACGTTGTGTCGAGAACGACAGATGGGGTTATCTATGGAAAACGCCACAAACGCTGTATCGCGTCACAATCTCAGCGAAGCGACGGTAACAAGCCTGGGCGTGTCAGCTCGACGCTTTCGTGAAACTTGTAACCTTCCAGTGTGGTGGTCGGGGGGTTCCAGAGCTTTCTGGGAGAAAGATGGGTACAGCCCTGACCGGTAACCTTTCACGGACGGGGCCTTAGCTCTCTACAGGCGAGAGGCCGTCCGGCTCGGGTTTACACCGGGAAAAGCGCAACTCTTAATCAGAGAAGCGCTGCAGAGGCCACCTCCTACCCGTGGGGAGGAATATGGTGGAGATATGATATGGTCTCGTCCTTGGAGGAGAACGCATGGAATGGGCGGACTGGGTAGTACCGCGAGGTGGAGGTCCACCTGGGGAAGCTCATGGGTTACCATGTGTGGGAACCATTGTCATTGTCACGGCATTCACGACCCAGTGCGCCAGACTCTGCTTGGAGACAGCCTTCCCCTTCTGCTGTCCTCCAACACAAACTAGGAGCTGGTCAGAGCTACTGAAGCTCTGCGTGCGGTCCAGGACACAACACGGATGGGGTTGGGTCTTCCTCCCCAGTGGGGAGCGCCTGCAAGTCCACCACTTGGTCCTCGAAGGGAGAAGTGGGAACTTTGGGCACGTATCCGGGCCTGGGTCTCAAGATAACGTGAGAATTACCAGGGCCGAATTTAAGGCAATCCGGGGACACAGAGAATGCTTGGAGGTCCCCTACCCTCTTGACGGAAGCGAGCACCAACAGGAGGGCTGTCTTACTCAGGTGAGGAAGATCGGAACCTCTGAGGGGCTCTCAAGAGGGTATGGAGCGGAGATGAGGCGGATTCCGCCCTCTCGCGCCCGTTAGGAACCTGGTGATCAGGTCGAATTGCCCTAGAAACTTTCCATCAACTGAGTCGTGATGAGTGGCGATAGCGACTACATACACTTCAGTTTGGAGGGGAGATGTTAGTCTCCAGTCTCGTGAGAAGGGGAACACAATCCTGATCAAGCACCTCAGTGGGTCTTTTCTCGTTGAGAGAGAGAGACAGCAGGACGAGAAGAGGCGCCGTCTAGAGGCGTGTGACCGCCTAGTAGATGGGGCCCTAGCCTGGGTGATGGTCTCAGCCATAGAGGGGGAGTAGCCATCTCAGGATTTTCTCGTCCTGTCTAGAGACCAGACATGGGTGTTCCAGAGGTCTGATCTGGGATGCCAGAACGTGTCCTTCCCCTGAGAGAGCAGGTCCTCTGTCAGGGGAATGGTTCAGGGGGAGTCGCTGTTCAGAGCATCAACTCTGAAGCCAAGTGCGGTTAGACAAGTGTGGTGTAACCAATACACTTGGTGCTCCTCTTCCCTGACCTTGCACAGTGTTTGTGCAAGGAGGCTCCTGGGGGGGGGAAGGTGTGCTTCCGCCCGTCCCGTGGTCAGCTGTGCGCCAGGGCATCCGTGCCGAGGGGGGCCTCGGTCAGGGAGTACCAAAGCAGACAATGGGTGGTGTCATGGGAGGCAAAGAGGTCTATCTGTGCCTGTCCGAACAACACCCAAAATGAGCTGGACCGGGGGTGGAGTCGCCACTCTCCGCAAGGCGTATACTGACGAGAGAGCGTGTCGGCTGTCTGGTTCAGTCTGCCTGGGATGTGTGTGGCCCGCAGGGAGCGGATCACCTGCTAACTCCACAGGAGGAGGCGTCGGGCAAGTTGTGTTAGTTACCGTGAGCGTACACCACTCTAGGCAATTGCACAGCGCAGACGGGGGCCCGTCCAGCGCCCCGCGTCTGCGTGCCCGTCGCACACTGCACCCCACCCCTGCAGCGAGGCGTCCGTCGTCACCACGACGTGCCTCGTAACCTGCCCGAGGGGAACCCCCGCCCGGAGGAAGGTCATGGAAGACCAAGGGGTTAGGGTGCGTCGGCAGCAGGGCGTCATCACCATGCGCCTGCTGCCGGTGTGCCACGCTGTCCTCGGAACTTGACTCTGTGGCCAGTGTTGAAGCGGTCTCATGTGCATCAGCCCGAGGGGTCTTACCCCCGCGGAGGATGCCATGTGTCCCAGGAGCCTCCAGTTCCAACACTGACTGGGCACGTGCTGCGGACAGCTGTGCCGTCATGGTGACAGAGTTTGGTTCCATACCGAGAAAGAGGATGCTCTGCACTGGGGAGAGTTTGCTC
Organism: Triplophysa dalaica; assembly: GCF_015846415.1. Taxonomy (NCBI): domain Eukaryota; kingdom Metazoa; phylum Chordata; class Actinopteri; order Cypriniformes; family Nemacheilidae; genus Triplophysa; species Triplophysa dalaica. The sequence goes on along the minus strand of NC_079561.1, from coordinate 28,934 downwards.
TTTTCTCGGTTGACCTGAAATCCCAATCGATCTAGATGCCGGAGCACCAGGTCCCTCTGTGTACAGAACAGATCTCACGAGTGTTTGCCAGTCGTCGAGATAGTTCAGGGACAGACCGAAAGGGAGGACTCTGTACTGATATGCCCACCCCTCGAACTCGAACCATGGGAACGGGGCAGTGTCGAGGGGATCGAGACATTAGAGTAAGCGTCCTTCAGGTCGATTTCCACAAACCAATCCTGACACCTGATAGATGTCAGGATGCGCCTCTGCGTGAGCATCTGAACAACAACTCGTGAAGGTGCTTGTTCAGGGAACACAGACCTATGGCAACCCGCCGTCTTTCTTGGGAATGATGAAGTGCAGGTTGTGACCCACTGAACGTCTTGATTTTGGACGAACTCAATGCCTGTTTTGCCAGAAGTCTCTGGGAAACTGGATCGAGTAACCAAGACGGACCACCCGCATTAGCCAGCGAGACAGTGTGGGCAGCTCTTGAGCTCCCAGGGACTGTACAGGGTGACCAAGGGGGCAGTCTGCTTCATCATTTCCACGGGGGGTGGTTCGTCGGCTGGCGGAGCTAACCATCTGTCGCGGGGGGTCCCCGGAGGGAAGGATGGCTCCGCCTTTTTACCTGCCTGGCGGGACAATGGCACGCACTGTCGGTTTGAGAGTGGTGACAACTGTCGTATGTGTACGACCTCACGCCTCGCCAGGGCATGAGGTCGGTTCGCCGAGCACAGTCCAGTGGAGTGTGGGATCGGCTGCAAGTACACCCGGGGAGACCGAAAAACTCTGTGAGTAAGTGGGCGCCAGGCCCTGAAAAGGGCCCGGCTTTGGTGACGAGGCAGGAGTCGTCACGTACCGACCGATCAGAGCCGTGGCTGTGATGGTTCGGTCCCGATGTTGTTCTCCCTGGAGTCTTCCCGTCAGGGTCCCTTCTCGTGAGAAGTTTGCTGACGGGGTGGAGGTTTCCCCCTCGACCTCTGCTTCTGGGGTGCCGCCTGTGGGGGCACAGGAACCGGAATCGATGTCGAAGGGGTCCTGGGTTGCAGGGAAGCAGACATCACGCGGGATCTCGGAGGCCTTCAGGCGGCCGAGTCGCGGTGAGAAAAATGTGGTTAATTGCCACTGTCTGCTTCACCGTCAAAAACTGCTGAGCGCAGTCCTCGACGGTCTTTACCAACAACCCACCCTGCGAGATGAGTGCATCAAGAAAGCGGACTTCCTCGGTATCACTCTTCTGCACAAGGTATAGCCGGGGGTGTCTCTCCTGGACCACTACCGTGGACATCGTCCGACCCAGGGCCCGTGCCGCCGCCTTAGTCGCCCGTAGAGCGCTGTCAGCGGCGGCACGGAGATCCTGCATTATACCCAGGTCGGCCTTACCCTCGCGGGGCTCTCTCAACGCCTTGGCCTGGCGGACCTGCAGGATGACCATGGCGAAGAGAGAGGGGGCAGCCTGGTCCGCGGCATCGCAAGCCCTCGACACCAGTGATGCCGAAGTCTTACGTGCTTTGGACCGTAGGCGCGGCCGATTCCCCCCAGGTGGTAGCCGTCCGCGGCACAGGTGCACCGCGGGCGGACGTTCCACTCGGGGGATCTCGACGCAGTCCTTGGCTGCCCCACCATCGAGGGAAGTAAGGGAGGTGGAGCTGGTTTTCACTGGAGCGTCCGAGAGTGGAGTGCTCCAAGTTTTACACAGCTCCTCATGCACCTCCGGAACCCCGGGTTAGCATGAATGACATTTCTGCTTCCTCCTAACTCGACCGCTGGGGGTGGAGCTTGGATTCGTCAGAGTCGGATGTCAGTCTCCCTCTGATGCTGCGAGCGACATCTCATCTACGTCACACATCGTTCCCGATGTGTGTGCGTGAGAATCCGGACGGTATGCCACCGCCGTTTGGGGAACGTTCAGAACAGCGAATCGGGGTGCGATCGGGGTGCGAATCGGGGTTTACGTTCGCAGAGTTCCCCATATCACTAACGCTGCTAACGTGGGTGGTCATCGGGGCCGTAGCCACAGATGTCACCGCCCGGGTAGCAGACGAAATGGTGGCTGGTTCCCGTAGGAAGACAGCCACCCGTGACCGCAACTTCTGAATGACAATCTGCCCGCAGTGCGCGCAGATGTGTCAACGAACGCTGCTTCAGTGTGCTGGACGCCCACACACCTAATGCAGCGATCGTGTCAGTCCCCTGCCGCACCCAAGAGAACAGCGGGACATGTCGTTCTCGATGTGTGTGCGTGAGAATCCGGACGGTATGCCACCGCCGGTTGGGGAACGTTCAGAAAAGCGAATCGGGGTGCGATCGGCCCGTAAGCACTTAGCTGGCGGGTTTACGTTCGCAGAGTTCCCCATATCACTAACGCTTCTAACGTGGGTGGTCATCAGGCCGTAGCCACAGATGTCACAGCCCTGGTAGCAGACGAAATGGTGGCTGGTTCCCGTAGGAAGACAGCCACCCGTGACCGCAACTTCTGAATGACAATCTACCCGCAGTGCGGGCAGATGTGTCAACGAACGCTGCTTCAGTGTGCTGGACGCCCACTCACCTAATGCAGCAATCGTATCCATTCCTTTCCGCACCAAAGAGAACAGCCGCGCTGGAGAATGCTCAGTCAGTCCTGAAAAGGACTTTTAGATAAATCTCACACCCTCGGAACTGCCGAGACGCCCAGGGGAAGGTCGCTGCAGGTAGGGACGATCCGCTGCTACACGTCGTAGATCCGGCAGTAGAAGAAGACGAAGAATTCATTGAATTCGTTCAGTTCGTAGTCATGAGCGAAGGCTCTGAAGAACAAAAGGTAAATGAATGCTGCACGCCGGCTTCCTTTTATACCGGATATCCGGGGCGGAGCCCGGCATGCAAATTTCATTCGCCAAATTTCATTGGCCTTTTCTATAGTAGTCAGAGTTGATTGGTTCTCAAGGGCGAACCCCATCTGTCGTTCTCGACACAACGTCGAGAGACCGACAGAAAGGGAACTACCATTTGTGAGAAAATGTAATGGAATTAATATGCTCTGATGTAACACACTACCACAATGGCTGAGGGATGAAATATATTTTGAGATATATTTTTATCTAATTCACTGTAAAGAAAAATGGCACAGTTTTAATAAAAATTCCACTCGGCTCTCAAATTCCTCCCAAATTCCAAGAACATCCATATGAATGAATGCAGCCTCTTCAAATATTAGTCACATTAGTCACTGAGATGGTCACTGAGTGATCAAAATGTGTGTCATAAATGTATTAATGAATGACTGAATGAGGAACACCCCTTGTGCTTTATAAAGGGACGAGATGGAAAGAATCAAATATCAAACCTGCATTTGGAACAAATCTAACTTTACTCATCATTACACTGTTACACAATCATCATTGCAAAAAAGGACTTAGCTTTGTATACTGTGAAAGGCTAACTGAGACCAGTTCTATTGCACTTATGCATTGTTGTCTTTGTGTTGTACTAATTAGTTCTATTGTTAACCTCATAAGTCTCTTTGGATAAAAGAGTCTGGTAAATTACTAAATATAAATGTAAATGTTATATATAGACGCCTTTCCAGTTAGTAAATATTGTGACGTTTTTGTGGGAGGAGCTTAGCTGGGGGCAGCAAGATCCCTCTGCCCACATTACTAATGCTTGCTTTTTGAGAATGAGTCAAAAGTAATCTGATTAAACTTTAACATGTTTTTCACTCACTTCAATTGTTTTAAAAAAAGTTGACTTCAACGCAAGGAATCTGGCCGACATTACACACTCACTCAGTGGATCCAGAGACGAACTGACAGGATTACCTACAGTGCCGGCCCGAGACTCTTGGGGGCCCTAAGCAGAATTTGATTTGGGGGCCCCCTCCCAGCACACGGAGTCACCTGTGCTTGAAGATTATTGACACAAATGTCACGCTATAATGTTACATTATAAATGAATAAAAATACTCAATACGATTCTTAAATAAAAGACTTTACTCTTCAACTTCTGAATACAAACTGTCACAAAACAAGAAATAAATAATTTGCAAATGTGCAATCTTTTAAATAAATTTAGACATTTGGCAGACGCTTTTATCCATCCTGTACATTTCACATAGGTATTTGCAATCCCCTGGGGGCGAACCCACAACCTTTCGTTGTTAACGCAATGCTCTTACCATTGAGCTACACGAAAGCTGTATAAAACCAAAATAGACAAACATTCATATGTATTGGTGCAACCAACATGGCATTGATATATTGATATATATATAACATTCACTTCAACACACACAGCAATGCTAGCGGGCATCCCTTTAACTTATAAGGTTAAGTTCCCCTTCGGCTATTTTCTCCAACTTAAACTGATGTCTATTATCAATACGTGAAATAAACCTAGATAAATGTATATTAATAATGCGAGACATTCACTGTTGATGGCGGGGATTTAACGTTAGCCCTGGTGAGGGCTTATATAAAATCACGAGTCATGGCTAGCAGCTACCTCAAGTGACGTGAGCACAATTTTCACTAATCATGCAAACATACCTTTATCTTACTCTCTTTTCTCCTCCTCTGTCCTTTTCTTCTTTCTCTTTTCGGCACCAGATGGATACATCCTTTTTTGTGACATGGCTTGTCATTTATTAATAACAGTGACACACACTCGCGCGCCGGCGCGAATTGTCAATGCACGAGAAATGTGTCTAAGCGCAATTGCGCAAGACTCAACTCATTTCATTTCATTTATTCATTCATATATATTAATGATATATATTATATATTATAATATATTATATATTAATTAATTTATTCATTCATTTATATAACTTGTTTTAAGTTTTTTAATTGTAAAAAAAGAAACGATTGGGGGGCCCCCTGGTGGACAGGGGGCCCCAAGCAGCCGCTTAGTTCGCTTATGCCTCGGGCCGGCCCTGATTACCTACAGTTAAGTGGCCTGATATTTACACCCACAAGACACAGAAACCAATTGTTTATAGCAAAGATAAACGGAGAGTGTATATATCTATAGATGACTGCGTGTGCTAACAGTGGCAACCGTGAGCAAATACATTTACTTGAACACAAACCTTCTACATATCATGAGCCTGCTCAGTGTTCCCTCTCCCTTTATACTGATGCACTTGTGACGACTAAAAATAGATGACAAAGACTTTCTTTTATGTTTAGTTTCTGGCCAATAGTTAACTGCTAGTTGTATAACTATAGAAGTTAGCAAGCATACCCATGTGTTCAAATGCAAACATTATGTGAAAAATAACATTGTTCCCCGTTTATGATTTAGGCATAGGTGAGATATTTTTAGACACACACCAACAAAAGAAAGAATTTTTTTAATTTTAGATTACTTATGAAGTGAAATGCGAGCATGTTTAATGATCGTTTCTGTTCAGTGCGCTTGTTTATTGAGTTTAACTACAGCTGTCGTCAGTGATTTTCTTTGACAATGGCAGGGGAATATGTTAAAATATTAAGTTGGAGATTGTGCGTGTCAGCTAGCGCTCAGTGAAGATCTGTGAATAGACTGCCACTCAGCAGTAAACAATAGCAAACACTCATTAAAGAAGTACCGCCACAGAGGCAGCAACGGCAGAAGCATTATTCCTGTGGAGTTCCTACTGTATGTGCATGCATTTGCTTCTTTATTTCATTTAATGCGCTCGCTGAGATCTCAAAACTTAGGACTTTTGACAATACCTATAATAACAAAATCCACCAACGGTGGACGAGCTTTCTCATACGTAGCACCTAAACTCTGGAATAGCCTTCCTGATACTATTCGAGGGTCAGACACACACTCCCAATTTAAATCTAGATTAAAGACACATCTTTTCAGCCAAGCTTTCACTTAATGCATAGTTAATGAACAGCAGCTACGCTAATTATTCTCTTTATTCTCTTTCCGCCTCTGCCTCGGGATGCCCATCCCGAGGTAGGAAGAAGTTCCACCATGTCCAGACGACCGACAGATGCCCATCCCCATGCCCATCCCGAGGTAGGAAGAAGTTCCACCATGTCCAGACGACGGATAGATGCCCATCCCCAATTTGAGATTACACCAGATACAGCTGCAGACTGACTGACCATCCCAGCTCCATCTAAGGCAATTCCACCAGCTGCCAAGAGAAATATGACCATCGGACCATCCCAGCTCAGACCACTACATCCCCAACCAAGAGCAAAGACGGGCTATTTATCTTATTAATGCTGAAGTTACAATATTTGGTATTAAATGCTAAACTAAAATCACATGTCACCAGTCTGAGTGCAGCTATGACACGTCAGAGGGGATCTGGCCCTCCCGGTTGAGCCTGGTTTCTCCCGAGGTTTTTTTCTCCATTAATCAATCATTGGAGTTTGGGTTCCTCGCCACAGCAGGGCAGTGTTGGCCTGCTCACCGGGAGACTGCATTCATTCATTTATTTATTTATTTAGAAATTAGATGTTATTTATTAGAATGAACTTACTCGTTGTATAAATACCATGCACTGTGCTGTGTTTTAACTTTTCTGTTTTTCCTGTTTGCCCCTGTAAAGCTGCTTTGAAACAATACACATTGTGAAAAGCGCTATATAAATAAACTTGAATTGAATTGAATTGAATTGAATTAATGCTTAAGGTTTATTTTACTTTCTCTTTGTTTTTTCTTTTGTTTTTCTTTTACAGCTGCTTTTATGAAGTGCAAAAATAAAATTGAATTAAATATTGCCGTTCGCCTGCTCACTCTGAGCCGCAGTCATTTATTATAAAGGAAAATGACCTTCTCTTAGTAGCTTCTCCTACTGCTGCAGCTTGCATCTTTCTGTGTGTTGTTTGCCTCCAAATGATCAGGATGTTACTACTGACTCATTGGATGGAAATGGTCACTTAACTGCAAGTGTGTTATGCGACGTTCCAGTTTTGAGCATAATTTAAATGTACAATTTTGGATGATGAAACATAGCTTTTTAAACAGCGTATTGGTCAGTTTTTTGTGTAGGGTTTTGCAGAAATGTGCAGAAAAATAGAGACATTAGGCCAAGTGAATCAGTTTGTATTAGCAAAAAAAAAACTTTTCTGAAACTCTTTTCTGATATATTTAGAGGGATTGCTGATTGCTTAAGGGTTTTTTTTATCCAAAGACAAGTCATTTTTTTTATTTCTCGTCCACTTTATCCTATCATTGTCTTAAAGAGGGAAGAAGAGTGATCAGTAGAACTCAAGACTCAATTATGCATAATGTTCATATGGGTCTGCTTATATTTTCTTTTCAAGGGTATGTGTGTGTGTGCATTCAAATTGTATTCTGGCTTTCTTTCGGCTTGTTATCAGAGTGACATTTGTGTGCTGCGGGAGGAGCCATCTGGAAGCTGCCCACACACATGTGAGAGCCATGCTGAGCTCTGCTTCTGACTCACACATGCACACACACGTTTGTTTTGTCATCTTTAGGGGACTTGCCATAGACTTGTGTTGTTTTCTGATCAAATTGTATATTCGATCATCAACCCCAAAGCAAACCCCCACACAAACCTTCTGCATTTTCACAGATTTAAATAAAACATAATTTAGTTCAACCCCGGACAAACAAACAAATTGGGTTTCATGTTTTATGGTAACTTTGTATAGACATGATTACGTACTGAACACACTGTATATTCTATCCACTAATCCCTACCCCAAAACAAACCCAACAGAGAAAACATGCACACGCATGCACACACACACACACACACACACGCGCACGCACGCACGCACACACACACACACATGATGAACTCTGATTGTGACTCTCTCTCTCTCACATACACACACACACACACACACACATGGTGAGCTCGGACTCTCTCTCTCTCAAACACACACACACATATGATGAGCTCTGACTCTCTCTCACACACACACTGCCCACTTGTTTACACACACAGAAGATATTTCAGCCCCATTGGCTTCCAGAAACAGCTAATATTTGACATTTAACGTGTGCATCAGACATCATCTCAATGTCACAGGAGCTGAAAAACAACACTTAAGCTCCACATATCATCAGATAACTACCGGAGCATAAGAACATAGCAAACAGATAAACTTTAAAGATATTACTGTAAGATTTATAGTTAGCATTTTTTAATTTTCTTCCATTATATCATGTTTCAGCTTTAGTGATGCTTGATGTGTGCATGTTTTTTCAGAAATAAAGAATGAATCAATGAATGAGGCATTTATATATTATTTATTTATATATAAAGTCTGGTTGTTGAAAACTGTTGGAGAGATTTAGAAAATATTTTAAAATGACAGAGTAACACACGGCTTCACATACTGTATATTCAGAACTAGATGCATTCAGCTTGTGTGCTTGTCATGTGTCTGGTTAGACTTTTACTAAAAACGTATACACGCTGTGTAGTAAAGTAAACAACCAACTTACTGTAAGTTATTTAAACACAGTAGTACATATTTTATAACTGTACAGTTTTAACATAAAGGCCATTTTAGAGTTATATAGGACTTCATTGTAATCTCTCACTGTTTGGTAAACATCTTTGCATAAAAAAATGCCACAACCAAATCGCATGCAGAACAGCTTTGAATAATGGCAGAATTCATGGTAATTCAGAGTCTTGTGCTCGTATCAGATGAAGAAAATGGGCCAGCTCCACTTTTCCCAAGTTCAAATATTTACACAAATCAGACACTTGCAGTGCTGAAAGCACTTTTGAGCAGACAAAATATCATGGTATGTTATCTTTTTTTACATATACATTTACTCATTTGGCAGACACCTTTATCCAAAACGACTTACATTGCATGATACTATACATTTGTATTTGATTATGTGCAATCCCTGCGATCAAACCCATGACCTTGGAGTTGCTAGCGCTATGCTCTAACCACTGAGCTACTGGAAAGCTGTTTGAACGGATTGAATCTTGGGTTTCTTTGCGAAGTCTATGCTGTGGAAGTAAACACTGCTTTAAGACCTTCTTCACTATTTGTAGTTTGGCTATTTAGTGTGATGTTGGTATTGGTGTTGTCAGTGCAAAAAGTAGCACTTAATGTTCAGTTATGAAAGCAATAAAAGGTCAGTGAATGTAAAAGCTGATGGTAAGGCCCCACATGTCACACATTTCAAAACTGAAACACACCCACACATGGCACTTTCAGTTTCAGACTGCTTTACATAGCAAAAAAAGCGATTCTTTGCTCAAAGGAGGCCACTGCTGTTCTACTGTTGTTTCATGTGCACACACTCACTTGTGAAATCCCCGCCTCCTTCTATACCACAAACCTGACTTCGACTCGTATGATTCATTCATGTCCTTTGATCTTTGATACACAGCTTATGTCAGAGGAATCGCTGTAGCACACACGTTCACAGGTCATAACATAATATTGGAAAACACAACAGAAATATGGACAAGCTCAAGAACTCATCATCTTAACCTCAACCATCAAACTCAAATTAAAGAGGTTTAAGTGAAAACCTACCAAATATTACAAATGAAACGGGAAACTCAAAAAGTCCACAGAACATGGAATGCCATGCCATTACAGTAACACACATTTTTTGCAATCCACGGTTTTACTGTTATAAAGCAGGGGGAGCTGTTACCCATCTTCTTATTACATTTTTTTCACGATTGCTCACACACAATTTATAAAACAATTAACCATTTTCTCACAACTCTAAAAATCTCAAAACTCTAAACTAACTCACACAAACCTCAATCTTACAGGTCAAAATCAAATAGTCACGTATTCTCTTCAGTTTAAATCTATCTTTCGCCTTAGATGATGCCCAAACCTAACAAATAGACAGACTACTCCACTACCTAAAAAAAACCTGAGTGAGATAGATTCAAAACTCGTCACCCTCAGCATCTCGTCTCTAGCCAGGATCAGGCCACATACTGTACTTTCATCTACATCACAGTAAATGTTTTCTCTTGCAAGGCAGCGGGGTAAATATGCTCTGCTTTGTCTTAACCTTATGGATTGACTCTATAGCAATGTCACCACAGCCCTCTTCTATTGCTTGTAAAAGGTTAGGATCAGATCACAAACTTTCCTCCACCATGTGAAGAAAAACTCCACTTTGGAATAGGAAGTATGCTGGTAGAAACATGTTGACAATCTGGGATGGTCATTACAGTTTTCTCGGTTGCTTAAACACATTTCTTGAAATGTGGCTCATTTTCTCGAAACTCTTAACACAAATCAATAACTTCTCACACAATTCACTCAACATCCTATTTTCAAAATGTTCAAAAGTCAAAATGAAGCTCTCCACTCAAAACCGTTCAAACTGGCTGAAAAAAACTAACTTTTTATTCAAACATGACACACAACCCCTCAGAAACATTCAACCTAGTCTTAGACACTGATGAGATCAATTCAAGTCCCTGGTACTTAAACCTCTTTTTGGAATACAAGGAAAATGGACAGCTCAGTGTCAACCACAATATATAACTTAAAAGAGTGGAGAAAGAGAAAAATGCAACAATGAGCATTAGGAAAAAAATGACACTGCTGTAAGTAATCTTAGATGAAAAGGAAAAGTTCACATTAAATTCAAATACCAAAAAAACTTCATTACAGTTTTTCACGATTGCTTAAACACATTTCTTGAGATGATGCCTCGTATTCTCAAATAGTAAATCCAAATCCATAACATCTCACCCAATTCCCCAAACATCCTCTTTTTCAGGCCTGAATGAAGCTCTCTTTTCAAAACCATTAAACTTGCTGAAAAAACAAACTTACAAATCACATTTACATTCAGGCATTGAGCAGATGCTTTCATCCAAAGTGACTTACAGAGAATATAAAGGAAACAATGCAGTTACAGTAAGTAATTTGTCAACAGGAGGCAATTTAAAATCCTCTGCACCTCTGGGCATCCTCTGCACCTTTGGCCCAATTTCATAAAAGTATTCCGTATTTTCTGCAAAAATACAGAAGAGGTAGAAAGGGTGAACACGTGCTACAGTTTACTGGATACAGGATAGTGAAGTTTCTCTCATATAAACTGTTTACTGTGATTACACTGTATGTTTACAGTAAGTAGAATAAACCCCGTAGATGATTCTGGGATGCACAATTGCCTGTGCTTCTATTGATATGATCCTGGGTTTATGATTGGTGTCTCATCAGTTTTGATACTGAATGTTAACTGATGGAAAAATGTGTGCTATTTGAGTTTACATCTTGACACTTCAGTTCATTATATTGTGTGTTTGTGTTTTCGGAATGAGAACATGGTCAAACCTTTGCAAAATTAGGCTGTTTGCCTTTGGGATTTGTACAAGTTGGTGTATTGTTCTGAGAATGTGTTTATAGTTTTCAGAAAATGGTGAATTGTTTCGTGAATTGTGTGTTAGCAATCGAGAAAAACTGTAACTGGGTAGACAATACACAATACAGAATAAAATAAATAAAGATGGCACCTTTGGTCCAATTTCATTACAGGAAACTATAGCAATTTATTGGTCTTCTGACAAAATATTTTTTGTAAGTAGTCGTCGCTGTCAAGTTTATGTGTTTTTACAATCACAAAATTTAGGGTGTGTACATGCCACAGTTTACAGGATACAGAAGTGTCTCTGATATAAAGTATGTTGTGTAATGATAATGTATGTTTACTGTAAGTACTGTAGAATAAAGCACTGTAGATGATTCGAGGATGAGCTCCACTTGATATGATCCTGAGATTCTGATGTGTGTCATCAGTTTTGCTTCTGAATGTTTACTGATGGATACATGTGTGCTGTTTAAGTTTACATCTTGACACTTGTAACAACCTCAGCTCCTCTGCCGACAACACCCCCTGCATCAGCACTCCCTTATCGCTTCACCAGACTTTTGATCACAAACTCCATTTCCCAGAATCTCTTGCACTTCCCGCCATCTTTGACTACCCCGCACCTGAACATCATTTGTCTGGACTATTTAAATTTCCACTTATGGTTTTTCCTTTGTTGAGTATTGTTGTTTACTTCTTGTCGGTACCAGTCATCTGTTGAACACTTACCTGTTTTTGGAATATCTGTGGGATTGAGTCTGTTTTTGAATGTTTTCTAAGGAACATTTACCTGTTTTTGATGCCTGTTTTTCTAGCCCCTTGATTTTACTTCTGTTGTATCTTATTAAACACTCTTCCCCAGAATTGCATGGTGTGCTCGTCTATCTATTTGACCCCTTCCCATGTGACAACACTTCAGTTCATTTTATTATGTGTTTTCTGATTGAGAACATGGTTCAACCTTTCCAAAATGAGGAGTTTTTTTTTGTGGGGTTTTTAAAATGTTGGGGTATTGTTCTAAAAATGTGTTTACCTGTGAATTGTGAGTTAGCAATCAAGAAAAACTATAATTCAATTGAATACCAGAGCAGCACAATGGAAATGTAAATTTTCCCAAATTACAACATACTATCAGGGCGCATGCTGGATAATGAAACCATAGAGATGTCATCGTTACTATTCTCACTGTACTAGTTACCAATTGGCTAAATATTTAGGAGATTTAGGGGATCCTATCATTGCTATGCCGATGACACGCAACTTTACATATCAGTTATGTGTAACGACAGGTCTACCATAAACCAACTAACAGACTGTCTTTAAGATTTAAAAGTGTGGCTATCCAATAACTTTCTGCACCTGACTAAGGCCCCTGTTACACTGCCAGTTAAATGTGACCCTGATCGGATATGACCCACCATAGTGTAAACCGGAAAAAAACGCATGTATTCGGATATTTCGAGAAACGATTTTATGATGTATGATCAATAGGAAGAACGTATGGATGCGGTTAAATCAAAGACATTAAACAATTTGATTAAACAATCACAGCATATGCGTAGGCTGCAATGATGGCTTTTTTTCCTCCTCCTCTGCCTCAAAATCAATTTAATATTTGGTGAACTTGTCATATATCGCAGAGGTAACATCAAACGCATTCCGCGTTCATCCACCATGGCTTGAGAGTATTCTTGGCTCAATAACCTGCGTTCACGTATGCGCGATAAATCGGATATGTGTCACAATTGAAAGTATGTATAAACAGACGGTCGAAAAAATCTGATATAGGCATCTGTGTGTTTCTGACAGGCCTCATGTGATTGAGTTGACCTGTGCTGCTGGCATGAAGCTGGTTCTCAGGGAATGATTACTGGATTCTCATTAAAGTAACTACAGTCTATTGAGATTCATTCATGGATAAGGGATTTTAACAGTAGTTAAGTTTCTACTGCAGAAACTTTTTAGACTTAGATAGCTTTTCTGTTCCGCTTTAATTTTTTTGTGCTTTGTACTTTTTTTCCTGTATAGTTCTAAATGTGAACCAAACCACTGGATGGAGTTGACATTGTGGCTCACTCTGTAGTACAGTTGCAGATTTAACGGCTTCTAGCAAAGGCTGTTTATTTTCTTCATGGAGTTATACATTTCTGCTAGGATTTTTCCCCAACTGTAATCATAGTCATGTTAAGCAGCCAACTGCAGTCTTTCAAATCACAAGAATATTACAGGCGTTCAGCATTTTTCTACCTTGAGAAACAAAGGCAAAACAACCGTAAGTGCAAAATCAGAACAGAATAGCATCTGTTTTTGAAGTTAACCTGTTACTGCGAATCAACAAACATGGTAGTGCTGTTTTTTGTACTTATACACCTGTAATTTCAATGAGGTTGTATTTTGGATTGAACAACTGCTATTCTTTGTGATGGTGATTTTATCCTTAACAAATCTCCAATGACTATTTACTGCAAATCTTATTTTTGAAGACGCTTCATAAGCATGAGATGATGGTTAACCTGCCTGTAAGTGCTGCTTCAGTCCGCTCGTTACACTGCGCCCACCAGGTAAAGCTCTGGATTTACTTCATATGATCTCTCCTCCTGTGTTAATCACTTGTAAAATGTGTTGAGCTTTTAACCCAAACCAACAAACACTTGATGTTTATGTACAATGAAAGTTTAGTTGTCTCTGTCTGCACAAGTAAAGCAGTCATTTCAACCTTTTGTTATGGTCTATTTCTGCTGTTTTTATGTTAAGGAGCATTCTCTGTGGAACTTACCTGTAGTACACTCTTTCTGTGGTGTGCATTTAATAATACTACATACCTGGAGATATGTGTGTGTGTCTAAAGATAGCATCTTTATAAAACTGAAAACCTGCAGCTCATGTTCCTGTCAGCACATGAGCTCAAAGCACTAACATGTGCGTAAATAAACCAGGACAGCCCCCTGGTGGAGATGTCATGCTTCTGCATTACAATTGCATCAATACACCACATCTCCCTTTTCTCAAAGAACATTAATAATATGTTTAAACTGAATATGAAAACACTTATCACAGATCCTGAACTCTGCAAAAAGCGCTTTGTTTTTCACTTACAATTAACCGCTTGTAAGCGATTTTAAGCCTAAGCATATTTCATTTTCATTAATAGGCAGGTATACGGTCAATGATAGACATTTATTTATTTAGCTCTTACAGTAGTCCTGAAACCTAACTAGAGCTTTCACAACCCTACCACTCCTGGTGGTAGTTGTATTGCACTTGTAAGAGTTGATCTGAAACGTGCTGTTCAGACAGATCTGCCACCTCCTGTGTCTCGGAGATATCCGAGGGTTGTACTATAATTAGGCTCATCTGCAGTATCAAACGTCTCTGTGTTTTATGAACACTTATCCTCAGGTGGCGCCTGTTGTGACGGATCTGTTGTCCCGCAGCATTGATACGTTGTTTGATCTATGTTCATCTCGTTAAGAAACTGAGACCCAGTTGGCACCCTCTGTCAGTTTGAATGTGAATTGTTTTTCCTGTTTAGCATTAATTGGCAGGCTCTTCCAGAGACCAATCAACGACGAGGCGTTGGGTATATATGGCGTGATGGGTCACTTCCGGTCATGCACGGGTTTGAATAGGAAGCGCGGAACGGTTGTGGGTTTGCTCGAGTGCTGGAGTGTATTTCTCAATTTAGCCGGTTAAAAGCACGCATTGCCGTTTGGTCAGATGAAGGTACGGCGCTATTTGCTGTTTGTTCCTACTGAATGCTTTGAATGTTGGTCTCGCTCCAGTATTTTTAACGTCAGGAATTTGTGTCTGTCGAATGGTGGGGAGTTAAGCCTCTAGGAGTTAAAATTTGGGAGGTTCGTTCGAACTTAAAATCTATATCTCTCCTTTCAGGTAAATGCACAACATTCCCTTCTACGGTAGGGAAACGGATGGTTCGATCCGGGTTTCTCCTTCGGATTGGAAATTCCCTCAGCTCGTGGTGCTTTGTCTACTCCGAAGTTTTATTTAGCTGTGGATCACGAGATAGTTTTGGCTGTTCGGGACGACTTGTGATAAAGACCGCTCTCAGTGAACGAAATCATCGGACACTTTGTTAACTGCTTCAATTACGCCTACGCGGGAAATTCTTCCGCGGAGTAAGTCGTTGATTGTTATTGTCACAGTGATTATTGTACCACAGTTTCGGCTACGGTGGACGTTCTTGGGTAAGGTGAACTTTAAATCACCTACATTTAAATGCTCCAAACGGGTTTTGGTATATATAAGTATGTGGGAAATTGGACCACATTGGCATGCGTGATATTAAGGGCGGAGCTACGTCACCACCAGCAGAGTTTCACATCTCTCGCTGCTGGTAAGTCGCATCAATTAGCGCTGCGTCATAAACAATGAGTTTAGATTGATTTCAAGTGCAAGGTTGGACTTTTATACTACACACAAGTTTACTTCACATGTCTGTCAGTTCTAAGTTCTGTCAGTCGAGGCAAATGTTACTTGCGATTGATAAAATGAAGTGTGTGTGTGTGTAACCTGCTTATGAACTCAGTATTTCTGTTTATTTCATTCAAGACTTTGAGCAACGTTGATGCACTGTCGTTTAACCAGCTTTTGGTCGTGTTTGTCTGTGACAGGCTCCTGTAAAGAGATCTTGAGTGACCATCCACCTGCTCTGTGTGTGTTTGTGGATGGAATCACAGTCACATACAGACAATACAAACTGAGTTTACCCTATCCGTAATCTGTAGCCTAAACTGTTTTCAATGCTCATCTCTTTAGTTACGGATGCCAAATTCATATCTGAATAAGCAGTTGTTAACATTTTCTTTTCCTCTCCATTTCTGTTTTCTGAGGTTATCAGATTCTCCTTTGGAATGTTTCTTTATGTGTGACATCTGACTGATGCTGAATCTTGTCACTGGTGCCCAGATTACAATCAAGTGCTACGCAATCAATCGCTCATGTTTCTGCAGACTGCATCGGAATTTAAGATAAAGTTAATTCTAAAAAAATGTGCCTACGTGACTTCGTTTGTTTAGGAATTGCTAGAGCTGTACACAATATACAACAAACCTAGTTTACAATTTACTTCAACATCTGTTAATTACTCTTGTTATGAGGAGGACTCCAGAACCAATTAGATCAATTTTGCTCCAGTTTAATATTCTGCTCCACTGCTGTGTTAAATGCTGAATACATCCTAGTGCTTGTGACAGCGAGAAACCTTTCGATTATCACCGTCTGGAAGTTAGTCTGCTGCAATGGAACTCAGTGGATGATTTTTTTTTTTTGCTCCTTGTTTCTTATAGCTTGCGGTGCTTAAGGTTGTTAGGGTTGTATCTGTGCATGCATAACTCTGCACATGAAATATGCATGTGGATTGTCACCACTGAGTTTATTACAGCTTCTTTTACATGGAAACTATAACGTATTGTTTAAAGGGAAATTGTACTTTGAAACCTGTTTCAATGCAATCTCTTTTTATCGGACTACAAAACAAATGATTTCTAATGAACCTCTGTTCTGCTAACATTTTACTTCTGTTTTTGTATTCCTGAGGTTCCTTGAGACTCTTGGGTTGTTTGCTTTGGTTCAGTGATCGCTGTCTGTCATGTATGCTACATTGGAATGTTGCAGTTTGTGAGTTTCTCTACCTTGTTTCTTATTACTTGCAGCACTTCATAATCTTTAAAGTTGAAGCCCCTGTATGTTTGGCATCTCAAAGCCTTTGTTAGGTGAAGCAACTTGTATTGCCATCCGTGGTGTATGTTTGGGAAAACAAATGTAGTGGTTTTGTAGTGTGCTTGTTTAGAAGAGTTGTCTCAGTGCAGCATATCTACCTGCTGGAGTCCACAATTTTGTAACTATAAATTGCTTTCTGTACATAGTTAACAGCAGTTGATCGATCAATTCAACTTTTGGATGTTAGTGTTTGTTTTTCTTCTCTCTGCTTTTATCTGCTTTAAAGCTGTTCAATCTTGCTCTTGGAATTTTATATCCAACTGTAGAGTTTTAACCCAACCGTTATTACTGTAAACGCATCTGAAGCTGCCAACCACACTCTTACAGTTCATTAGTTACAGGCATATGTGTAATGTGGTTTTAGCTAAACTCTTTAGGAAGGTAAATGTTATGGTTGAGGCTAAAGGACAGTTGTTCTCTGAACTGCGTATGCTTTATTTCATTTTTCAAGCTCGTTTTCAGAAATTTCCAGATTGTTTGTGTTTGAGGAACTGACCAAATACATTCACTAATTGTGCAAGACTTTAAATGTGGTAGGTTACATACATTGACTTAAGCCAATGTTTTCACCATTAAAAAAAAATCTATTGAATTGCATTCAACTCATTCATTTTATTAATGTAGTTCTGCCATTCCAGAGCAGCTCATCATATGGCATGGTTCAGTATCAGACTTGTGCTCTGTGCTCATCACGTACACTCTAAGAACTGGACTGAACACACCACATAAATGCTTTCTGGAGATCTATCTTCATAAATAGCTATGGTTATTATGTACTCTGTAATAATCTGCCCGCTGTATTACGATTTTATCCTTGTTTAACCAACTTTGTCAAATATTGAACTACTTGTATATGACTGACTGGTGTCTTGATGCTGTTGGTCCTGGAAAAGCATTTAGTCTCTGTTAACGATAGCTTTATTGGGTACTTGGTCAGTTGACTCTTGTAGTTGGTTGTGAAGGTATTTACATAAGGGCTGTTGCTTCCATTGAGCAAGGATACAAAGACCGTTTATTATTTTGTATTGTCATGATTTTAATGTGCGTTTCAGTAGATTTGTAAGACTGGCAGTTGTTTTGGAAATTATCTCTAGCTTATTTTTCCTTCACTACTAACACATCCTTGCTTCTGTAGATCTTTTAACCCATCTGAAGCAATTACCAAGTCTTTCAGTTTAGATGACAATTACAGCAGATGGGTTAGTTTGTGATTTAATATAAACTTTTCACAATGATAGCTCTTCAGGTACAGAAGCCATTCTTTTTTGTTACAAGTGCAGTTTGTGCATTTTGAGGGTTGATTGTAGGAATTATAAATCTATGTTCTCGACTTGTTCACTGATTCATGTTGCGTGTGGAAGCATTTTGTCCACATAGTCATTTGTTTGCTCAATGGGAGCAACAGCCTTGTGAATACTTAACTTGTCTAAAGTCCTAAATGTGTATGGTCTGTATTGTTTCTCTTATTGCAAGGTCTGATTATTAAGTGGTTGTGTTTGATTCAAGTGAATATCCAGTAGAAACAAAACAAAGTTTAATGGACCGTTGTTTTGCATAAGTGTTTGCCAAATATGTGAATGAAACATTTTTTTATGCAAATAACTGCATATACACTGTACAAAGTTGCTAGTGTTTCCCAGCTGCTTATTGTGCTCTTTCCTTTTTGCCCGATGAGCTGCAGGTGCCTTGATTGCACTGGAAAACACATGACCTTGAGAAAACAGACAGTTTTTCCTATATCACAAATGTTTAGTGGCATTCTCTTCATGGCTTCAAAAACATGCATTTAAAAAGCTACTGAATAGGAAGATGTCTTTAGGTTTGGTTTTACTGCTTTTTTTACTCTGAAAATGTTGTTTATAGAACATACAATTCCAGAGAAGTGTAGGTTTTATTTCTTTTCATTGTTTGTTTTTGTTTGTTACTTGAGTGTTTGGGATTGGATTTTCTCTAGCATTTTAAAATGTATAGACAAGAATTGATGATTTTCAGATTCCCCCTATATCCCTCCATAACGCATTGAGCTCTACTGTGTGTCCGTAACAACTTGCTGACATTGGCACAATCTCTAAAGCGTTTACTGCAGTGTTAAGTTGTGGTTCTTCATCAGGAGCGTGTCTGGAAGGCTTTTCTATCATGTTGCCTTCATTATTAATCCATCCCAAACAAAAGTCTTGTCCCATTTGTTTTGTTGATGACATTTCGATGACCATAAGTTTGTGTTTGTCCTGTTAAGTGGTACCTCTATTTCTGTCTAACTGCAGAATGAGTCGATTTTTTTTTTTTTTTTTTTGGTTGTGCTTTTGCACTGGTGCAAAAGTCATGAAGCATTTGCCTCGTATTTTTTTTTTCAGTTGTTTCGGTGCTAGTTATGGAATGTAGTCTTTAAAATACTTTTTTTAATTTTAATAAATTTCTTGCTCTGTTTCAACTTGAAGTATTTGCATTGTGGGTGTAGTAAAGTGGTTTGTGCAGCTCATGGTAGTGTAATTGATGGCTGTTTTTCTCGATTTAAACGTTGTGTGAGAGTTAGTTTTATGTAGCAAGGGTCTCTAAATTTCACTTAATATTGTGTGAAAGGGTTAGGGTAAGGGTATCTTGAAAGTCAGATTTACCTTTTTGTTTTAATCAGTAATCTTTTTTTTGCGGTACAAAGATTACTTTTAAAGATTTTGGTTAAAGTTTTTATAAATCAAGATGAATATTTGCATTGATTTGCCAGTGAATTTCTTGTCCTTTCAAACCAAGTGTAGAAGTATGAATGATGTGTTTAGTGGCCTTTTTGAGTTTGTTTCGAAAATGGGTTTATTTAAATTTAACCCTTGATACAGCAGTATCAACATACAATGTTAAACAGATTTGTCTTGTTTTTTACCTTCATCCAAGTTTAAAATTTTAATCCATCCAATGGTGTATTTTGAATTTGTGTTGCATGTCATTGTATTGTTTTCATCGTTGTTTTTAATTTGCTATGCAGCGGTTTATTACATTCTTGTTTAACATCCTTGTTTTTATCTGGACATTAAACTTTATATTGTTTAAGTTTCTTATTTTGATTTTTATTTGCAAAAGTTTAGGTTTGTTGACTTTTTTTCAGACTTTGTAAAGGATTTATATTGTTGATCCCCTTGTATGTTATGTTCTTTTGCGGTTTAACTTTTTACACGCTAGGTATATACACTTTATTTTCTTTTATTTAGCATATCTTGTTTTTATGTTGTACATAAATGTTATGTTGTTTAAAGTCACTATGTGCTTGAGTGGCATTTTGTTCATGGCCTAATTTGTTAAACAAGGTCAATTTACTAACTGCATTTTGAGGCTTTATAGGTGTGTGGTGAAGTGAAATTATCAACATTTTGTTTCACTTGATAAATACTCTTTTGAATTCACAATCTGATCTTTAATGTCTTGAGTCCTATACACCCAGTGCTAAAACCCCATGTCATTCTTGTTCATGCTGCAGTGTAGAAGTAAATTATTATTATTCTTTTTTTCTGAGCGTTGTTACGTTTAAGGAACTTTTTAACAATATTATGATGTGAGTTGAGGATAGCAGTAATTCACAAACGATCAGTTTAAATACATTTAAGTCCAGCTCCATTTTAAAACTCAACTTATGTAAACTGCCTTGGCCTTAAGTGTGAAATGTGTGCTTTCCTGTAGCTCAGTGGTAAGTGCATAGCGTTAACGCAAGGTTGTGGGTTCGATCCCAGGGGATTGCAAGTACCTATTTATAATGTTGGGATAAAGCAATGGTAGTCGCTTTGGATAAAAGCGTCTGCTAAATGTAAATGAAATTGTGAAGATGCAATAATCAATGCTCCCTATAGCCATCTACAGCGTGTGGAATGGAGCTGTAGAGTGCAACACCTTACAAATCTTCAATTATGCTCAGTATCTATTGTATTTCTTTGAACCCTGGACGTTTTTCCCCATGCAAGAAACTTGAGCAAAGCCACAAGGTTGTAATTGATTGTTCCAACACTGTTATTGCTTACATTTATTGACCCAGGTTGTGAGAACCCCTAATTTCCAAACAAAACAGTCAACATTTCACTTCTCTTACCCCATCTCACTTATTTTTTGCTGATTTTCCATGAACCTGCCCCTTTTATTCTCATGCCCTCAATAATGTCTTGAACCGTTTACAGCTGCTTGGCCATATCTTTGAATAAGCATTGGGTCAGACAAAAGATGTTTCCACACTCTCTACATTTAAAAACAAAATTACAATACATCACAATGTAGTTTCCTGCCATTTCTGTTTTGAAGAGTGGTGCAAATCTTCATTAGCATGTTGTATTTCCTTTCCTAGGGGGAAACTGATGGTTGAAGTTTAATGCATCTGCCAGTGATGGCTTTTGACCCAAATGACCTGGATACCTTGCAGTGTTAATGAAAGGCTCTTTGCAATTACAGAAGGACTACTTTGTCTAGTGACGCTTTTGCATCTGAATCTCGTTTTATACTTTGAGAAATGTTGCTACTTGTTCTGTACCTCATTTTATATCATGTTCTCATTTACATGGTTCACTTGTGGTCTTTGATATTTTGTTTCTTATCCTTCGTCAAAACAGGCCAAGCGGTTTTACATGTAACTTTGTTTCTGCCAGGGTGTTTTGGGCATGTGGTTTACATTTTAATTAGCTCTAGCCTTATCAGTAACATTACCAGACAATTGTAATTCTGTTGACTTTTTTTTTTTTTTTTGCATCTTTATTCAGGTTACATTCTGTTGTACTCCCATGTGGTTTGCAATCTTACATTCAGTTTTACACAATGTATATTAAATTGTTTAGGGATTATTTTCAACGGGTGTATGTTATCACTAAATAACATTTTAGCATCTGCATGTTTGAAGTGTTTTACATTCACTTGATTTGTAACTTTTTGGTGTGCAGAATATTAATGTGTGAAGTGGGTGTGCGCCATTGTAAGATTTAATTAAATTTGGTTCCTAAATTAATTTAAATTGCCTTGAGTTTGTATGTAAACCTTTAGATGCTGAATCACTGCATGTATTGAATGTTATTCAAGTAATAAGTTCATGTTGAATTTATTTCTTGATGTTGAATACATTTTGTTTTTTTTGGTGTACAGATGTGGATTTAAAAGAAATGTTACAAGTTGTGCTGATTTTCTATAAAATTGCTTGTAGAAGCTTGCTTTTATGTAGCCTTCTGTATGGGACTCTACCTGAAAACCCTGAATACCTTGCGGTGTTAACGAAATGGTTTTTGAGGAAGAGTCTGTCCAATTAAAGGGTAATTAAACTCTGAACTGCGCTGAACACGAAGATCATACTTAATTTCAAATTAAAATAAATATTGTAGGCGTTTCAGTGTTTGCAGAGGAAATCTTTGTGTAATTGATGGTCATTACGTTTTCTGTAATCTTATCAATGTAGTTTTCTTTAGCAAGACAATGAAGGCAACTGAAGATATTTGTATTTCCTTATCGAGGATATTCTTCTATGCACATTTCTCTTATTGTCTTTCATTTAACTCTAGCAGGAATATTGTATCAATGTCTTTTCCTCTTGATTTCCCTTCTATAAATTCCTTGCTAGAGTTCTTTACAGACCTTGCCCCAGGTTGTAAGAGGTTCCAACTCTTAAATCAAACCAATCTTGAACACTTTCCCTCTTACTTCACCTCACACTTATTATATTGCTGAGTTTCTACCAACATGCTTAATTAATTTGTAGGCCCAAAATATTATCTTGCCCTTTGTAATAAGAATTTTTCATTGACCCAAATGCATCAAAATTTCCCAGAATATGTTATTTATATTTGGATTATAGCCATGTAATTTAAATGTGAAATGTAGTTTCTTGAAGAGTTATGTTTGCTGTTGTTTTAAAGAGTTGAAAAGTGGTGTAAACATTTTTATTGATCATTGTTTTTTTTTTTCATGTTTTGTCTTCGGTATTGATGGAAGAAGCTTTATGCAACTGCCAGTGAAGGCTCTTGATCCAAATAGTCTGGATACCTTGCGGTGTTAACGAAGGCCTATTTGGTGAAAGCAGCTAAAGGTACTTTTTTTTTTAAACATTGGTAGCACATTTATAATTAGAGACCTGTTACTTTTTTTATACCATATTTTTCATTAGATGTTTGACAAATTGTTTCTTTTGTTGCTTAATTGTTTCTTATGTTGCACACTGCATTTGTGGTTTTGATTTACATGTTATGACGGGTCTAAAGTGAATGTGTTGTTAAACAAAACATGTTTTTTTGATGTTGAAGGTTTTCATTAAATGAAAGAAATTTTAGGCATGTTATATTCTCACTTGCATGATATTCAATGTTGTTTGTTTTGAAGAAAAAAAAATTGGGTATACAGTTTTGGTCAAAACCGGGTTTTATGACTGAGTTGGGGAGGCCCCTTGTTCCTTGGTGTTAGGGTTGGTGCATGAGTTGGGGAGGCCCCTTGTTCCTTGGTGTTAGGGTTGGTGCATGAGTTGGGGAGGCCCCTTGTTCCTTGGTGTTAGGGTTGGTGCATGAGTTGGGGAGGCCCCTTGTTCCTTGGTGTTAGGGTTGGTGCATGAGTTGGGGAGGCCCCTTGTTCCTTGGTGTTAGGGTTGGTGCATGAGTTGGGGAGGCCCCTTGTTCCTTGGTGTTAGGGTTGGTGCATGAGTTGGGGAGGCCCCTTGTTCCTTGGTGTTAGGGTTGGTGCATGAGTTGGGGAGGCCCCTTGTTCCTTGGTGTTAGGGTTGGTGCATGAGTTGGGGAGGCCCCTTGTTCCTTGGTGTTAGGGTTGGTGCATGAGTTGGGGAGGCCCCTTGTTCCTTGGTGTTAGGGTTGGTGCATGAGTTGGGGAGGCCCCTTGTTCCTTGGTGTTAGGGTTGGTGCATGAGTTGGGGAGGCCCCTTGTTCCTTGGTGTTAGGGTTGGTGCATGAGTTGGGGAGGCCCCTTGTTCCTTGGTGTTAGGGTTGGTGCATGAGTTGGGGAGGCCCCTTGTTCCTTGGTGTTAGGGTTGGTGCATGAGTTGGGGAGGCCCCTTGTTCCTTGGTGTTAGGGTTGGTGCATGAGTTGGGGAGGCCCCTTGTTCCTTGGTGTTAGGGTTGGTGCATGAGTTGGGGAGGCCCCTTGTTCCTTGGTGTTAGGGTTGGTGCATGAGTTGGGGAGGCCCCTTGTTCCTTGGTGTTAGGGTTGGTGCATGAGTTGGGGAGGCCCCTTGTTCCTTGGTGTTAGGGTTGGTGCATGAGTTGGGGAGGCCCCTTGTTCCTTGGTGTTAGGGTTGGTGCATGAGTTGGGGAGGCCCCTTGTTCCTTGGTGTTAGGGTTGGTGCATGAGTTGGGGAGGCCCCTTGTTCCTTGGTGTTAGGGTTGGTGCATGAGTTGGGGAGGCCCCTTGTTCCTTGGTGTTAGGGTTGGTGCATGAGTTGGGGAGGCCCCTTGTTCCTTGGTGTTAGGGTTGGTGCATGAGTTGGGGAGGCCCCTTGTTCCTTGGTGTTAGGGTTGGTGCATGAGTTGGGGAGGCCCCTTGTTCCTTGGTGTTAGGGTTGGTGCATGAGTTGGGGAGGCCCCTTGTTCCTTGGTGTTAGGGTTGGTGCATGAGTTGGGGAGGCCCCTTGTTCCTTGGTGTTAGGGTTGGTGCATGAGTTGGGGAGGCCCCTTGTTCCTTGGTGTTAGGGTTGGTGCATGAGTTGGGGAGGCCCCTTGTTCCTTGGTGTTAGGGTTGGTGCATGAGTTGGGGAGGCCCCTTGTTCCTTGGTGTTAGGGTTGGTGCATGAGTTGGGGAGGCCCCTTGTTCCTTGGTGTTAGGGTTGGTGCATGAGTTGGGGAGGCCCCTTGTTCCTTGGTGTTAGGGTTGGTGCATGAGTTGGGGAGGCCCCTTGTTCCTTGGTGTTAGGGTTGGTGCATGAGTTGGGGAGGCCCCTTGTTCCTTGGTGTTAGGGTTGGTGCATGAGTTGGGGAGGCCCCTTGTTCCTTGGTGTTAGGGTTGGTGCATGAGTTGGGGAGGCCCCTTGTTCCTTGGTGTTAGGGTTGGTGCATGAGTTGGGGAGGCCCCTTGTTCCTTGGTGTTAGGGTTGGTGCATGAGTTGGGGAGGCCCCTTGTTCCTTGGTGTTAGGGTTGGTGCATGAGTTGGGGAGGCCCCTTGTTCCTTGGTGTTAGGGTTGGTGCATGAGTTGGGGAGGCCCCTTGTTCCTTGGTGTTAGGGTTGGTGCATGAGTTGGGGAGGCCCCTTGTTCCTTGGTGTTAGGGTTGGTGCATGAGTTGGGGAGGCCCCTTGTTCCTTGGTGTTAGGGTTGGTGCATGAGTTGGGGAGGCCCCTTGTTCCTTGGTGTTAGGGTTGGTGCATGAGTTGGGGAGGCCCCTTGTTCCTTGGTGTTAGGGTTGGTGCATGAGTTGGGGAGGCCCCTTGTTCCTTGGTGTTAGGGTTGGTGCATGAGTTGGGGAGGCCCCTTGTTCCTTGGTGTTAGGGTTGGTGCATGAGTTGGGGAGGCCCCTTGTTCCTTGGTGTTAGGGTTGGTGCATGAGTTGGGGAGGCCCCTTGTTCCTTGGTGTTAGGGTTGGTGCATGAGTTGGGGAGGCCCCTTGTTCCTTGGTGTTAGGGTTGGTGCATGAGTTGGGGAGGCCCCTTGTTCCTTGGTGTTAGGGTTGGTGCATGAGTTGGGGAGGCCCCTTGTTCCTTGGTGTTAGGGTTGGTGCATGAGTTGGGGAGGCCCCTTGTTCCTTGGTGTTAGGGTTGGTGCATGAGTTGGGGAGGCCCCTTGTTCCTTGGTGTTAGGGTTGGTGCATGAGTTGGGGAGGCCCCTTGTTCCTTGGTGTTAGGGTTGGTGCATGAGTTGGGGAGGCCCCTTGTTCCTTGGTGTTAGGGTTGGTGCATGAGTTGGGGAGGCCCCTTGTTCCTTGGTGTTAGGGTTGGTGCATGAGTTGGGGAGGCCCCTTGTTCCTTGGTGTTAGGGTTGGTGCATGAGTTGGGGAGGCCCCTTGTTCCTTGGTGTTAGGGTTGGTGCATGAGTTGGGGAGGCCCCTTGTTCCTTGGTGTTAGGGTTGGTGCATGAGTTGGGGAGGCCCCTTGTTCCTTGGTGTTAGGGTTGGTGCATGAGTTGGGGAGGCCCCTTGTTCCTTGGTGTTAGGGTTGGTGCATGAGTTGGGGAGGCCCCTTGTTCCTTGGTGTTAGGGTTGGTGCATGAGTTGGGGAGGCCCCTTGTTCCTTGGTGTTAGGGTTGGTGCATGAGTTGGGGAGGCCCCTTGTTCCTTGGTGTTAGGGTTAGGGTTAGGGTTAGGGTTAGGGTTAGGGTTAGGGTTAGGGTTAGGGTTAGGGTTAGGGTTAGGGTTAGGGTTAGGGTTAGGGTTAGGGTTAGGGTTAGGGTTAGGGTTAGGGTTAGGGTTAGGGTTAGGGTTAGGGTTAGGGTTAGGGTTAGGGTTAGGGTTAGGGTTAGGGTTAGGGTTAGGGTTAGGGTTAGGGTTAGGGTTAGGGTTAGGGTTAGGGTTAGGGTTAGGGTTAGGGTTAGGGTTAGGGTTAGGGTTAGGGTTAGGGTTAGGGTTAGGGTTAGGGTTAGGGTTAGGGTTAGGGTTAGGGTTAGGGTTAGGGTTAGGGTTAGGGTTAGGGTTAGGGTTAGGGTTAGGGTTAGGGTTAGGGTTAGGGTTAGGGTTAGGGTTAGGGTTAGGGTTAGGGTTAGGGTTAGGGTTAGGGTTAGGGTTAGGGTTAGGGTTAGGGTTAGGGTTAGGGTTAGGGTTAGGGTTAGGGTTAGGGTTAGGGTTAGGGTTAGGGTTAGGGTTAGGGTTAGGGTTAGGGTTAGGGTTAGGGTTAGGGTTAGGGTTAGGGTTAGGGTTAGGGTTAGGGTTAGGGTTAGGGTTAGGGTTAGGGTTAGGGTTAGGGTTAGGGTTAGGGTTAGGGTTAGGGTTAGGGTTAGGGTTAGGGTTAGGGTTAGGGTTAGGGTTAGGGTTAGGGTTAGGGTTAGGGTTAGGGTTAGGGTTAGGGTTAGGGTTAGGGTTAGGGTTAGGGTTAGGGTTAGGGTTAGGGTTAGGGTTAGGGTTAGGGTTAGGGTTAGGGTTAGGGTTAGGGTTAGGGTTAGGGTTAGGGTTAGGGTTAGGGTTAGGGTTAGGGTTAGGGTTAGGGTTAGGGTTAGGGTTAGGGTTAGGGTTAGGGTTAGGGTTAGGGTTAGGGTTAGGGTTAGGGTTAGGGTTAGGGTTAGGGTTAGGGTTAGGGTTAGGGTTAGGTTAGGGTTAGGGTTAGGGTTAGGGTTAGGGTTAGGGTTAGGGTTAGGGTTAGGGTTAGGGTTAGGTTAGGGTTAGGGTTAGGGTTAGGGTTAGGGTTAGGGTTAGGGTTAGGTTAGGGTTAGGGTTAGGGTTAGGGTTAGGGTTAGGGTTAGGGTTAGGGTTAGGGTTAGGGTTAGGGTTAGGGTTAGGGTTAGGGTTAGGGTTAGGGTTAGGGTTAGGTTAGGGTTAGGGTTAGGGTTAGGGTTAGGGTTAGGGTTAGGTTAGGGTTAGGGTTAGGGTTAGGGTTAGGTTAGGGTTAGGGTTAGGGTTAGGGTTAGGGTTAGGGTTAGGGTTAGGGTTAGGGTTAGGGTTAGGGTTAGGGTTAGGGTTAGGGTTAGGGTTAGGGTTAGGGTTAGGGTTAGGGTTAGGGTTAGGGTTAGGGTTAGGGTTAGGGTTAGGGTTAGGGTTAGGGTTAGGGTTAGGGTTAGGTTAGGGTTAGGGTTAGGGTTAGGGTTAGGGTTAGGGTTAGGTTAGGGTTAGGGTTAGGGTTAGGGTTAGGGTTAGGGTTAGGGTTAGGTTAGGGTTAGGGTTGGTTAGGGTTAGGGTTAGGGTTAGGGTTAGGGTTAGGGTTAGGGTTAGGTTAGGGTTAGGTTAGGGTTAGGGTTAGGGTTAGGGTTAGGGTTAGGGTTAGGGTTAGGGTTAGGGTTAGGGTTAGGGTTAGGGTTAGGGTTAGGGTTAGGGTTAGGGTTAGGGTTAGGGTTAGGGTTAGGGTTAGGTTAGGGTTAGGGTTAGGGTTAGGGTTAGGGTTAGGTTAGGGTTAGTTAGGGTTAGGGTTAGGGTTAGGGTTAGGGTTAGGGTTAGGGTTAGGGTTAGGGTTAGGTTAGGGTTAGGGTTAGGGTTAGGGTTAGGGTTAGGGTTAGGGTTAGGGTTAGGGTTAGGGTTAGGGTTAGGGTTAGGGTTAGGGTTAGGGTTAGGGTTAGGGTTAGGGTTAGGGTTAGGGTTAGGGTTAGGGTTAGGGTTAGGGTTAGGGTTAGGGTTAGGGTTAGGGTTAGGGTTAGGGTTAGGGTTAGGGTTAGGGTTAGGGTTAGGGTTAGGGTTAGGGTTAGGGTTAGGGTTAGGGTTAGGGTTAGGGTTAGGGTTAGGGTTAGGGTTAGGGTTAGGGTTAGGGTTAGGGTTAGGGTTAGGGTTAGGGTTAGGGTTAGGGTTAGGGTTAGGGTTAGGGTTAGGGTTAGGGTTAGGGTTAGGTTAGGGTTAGGGTTAGGGTTAGGGTTAGGGTTAGGGTTAGGGTTAGGTTAGGGTTAGGGTTAGGGTTAGGGTTAGGGTTAGGTTAGGGTTAGGGTTAGGGTTAGGGTTAGGTTAGGGTTAGGGTTAGGGTTAGGGTTAGGGTTAGGGTTAGGGTTAGGGTTAGGGTTAGGGTTAGGGTTAGGGTTAGGGTTAGGGTTAGGGTTAGGGTTAGGGTTAGGGTTAGGGTTAGGGTTAGGGTTAGGGTTAGGGTTAGGGTTAGGGTTAGGGTTAGGGTTAGGGTTAGGGTTAGGGTTAGGGTTAGGGTTAGGGTTAGGGTTAGGGTTAGGGTTAGGGTTAGGGTTAGGGTTAGGGTTAGGGTTAGGGTTAGGGTTAGGGTTAGGGTTAGGGTTAGGGTTAGGGTTAGGGTTAGGGTTAGGGTTAGGGTTAGGGTTAGGGTTAGGGTTAGGGTTAGGGTTAGGGTTAGGGTTAGGGTTAGGGTTAGGGTTAGGGTTAGGGTTAGG